>NC_068983.1:78574196-78576474 GCF_001194135.2 Octopus bimaculoides
TATATATATATATATATATATATATATATGCATCTGTCTGTTTTTCTGTTTGTTTTTCTTCTCCTTTGTCAATATTTTAACACAACTGGTCAACTGGTGTCACTTTCTTTATATTTCCTTAATTAAGAAGCAAAGCAAACTTAAACAAGAAAGAAACCAACAAGAAGAAAAAAAAAAGAGAGACCAATAAATTATTCACCAGACTTTAAAATAATTTCTGGGTTGATTTGATTGGGCAAAACCTTTGAAAGCAATGCTGCAGTATAGTCGCAGTCCTGTAAGTAAAACTAGTAAAAGAGAATGAGAGTATACTAAAATGAGAATGGCACATTCAATACTGTTGTCCTTAATACACCATGCCTGAAAAAAAATAGACACAAGAATATCACAGACAGCTGAATTGCTTTAAATCAAAGATCTGATCAATCAAGGTTCGTTTGGGTCTAAACACTAACAAGAAATAGTTCTAACAACCACACTGGAAAGGTTACTAGCAACACAGCATGTGACAGACACCAAAGGCCACTTGATGAAAAGTGTTCTAGCCTTGACCATCCGATCTTATTTTCCAGATGTCCAGTATCCAATGTGTCTTTTCTCTTTTAACTCTTTAGCATTTAAACCAACCATACCCAGCCCAAATATTCTACCTACTTTATGGTCAAACTGATCAGATCTAGCCTTTTACACCTACCTTGCAATGTCATTCTGAAAAATAAATAATCACATCTTCGAAATCTTAAAACTATGAGATAATGCATGATCCATTCAAAATGCCATGAATAAATAAGCATTACATTTGACAGAGTAATCTGAATGCTAAAGGGTAAAGATAAAGTATAATTTGGCTGTTGTTTCTAGCAAATCAAACATTTTTGTAGTGTTTGTCTCATTTGCTTTCAGCAGTGCTTTAGTAAAGATGCTGTTGTTGTTGTTGTTGGTATTGTTATTGTCATTATTGCTGTTTCTACTGCAGCTGTTTCTGCTGCAGCTGTTACTGCTGCTACTGCCGCTGTTGCTTCAGCTATTGCTGTTATTGTTCTTCCTGTTGTTGTTTCTGCTGCTACTGTTGTTTAACATCATGTTTGTGCTGATTGAGCAGAACTACAATCAAAATGAAATATGTCCAGCTGCGACCACCCTCATATTATTACTGTGAGGTATAATGCATTTAGGACTACACTACTGAATGTGTTTCTTTTCTTCCCTATCTCTAAAACTGTAGAGAGCACATAACGCACCTAGGACTACATTTCCCAGTGTGTTTCTTTTCATTTTTGATTTTTATGGCTGTAGAGGTAGAATTGGTTTCTACTTCTTGCAGACCGAGTGGCCACAAACAAACTCTCCCATGGACATGCTTAATTAGTTAATTAGTTCAGAGGAAATAGGAGTGGAGGAATTTTAATGTAGTCACCAAAGTAAATTGGACAAATATAGCAACAGCCGAAATAATTATTGCAATAAAATCCTTTGGATGAAAAATGCAAATAGAATACAATAGGCTTCCTGGTAATATTCTGTATAGACATATGCATGTGTGCTTATGTGCATACAAGTGAATATGCACACATGTATGAATGCGTAATGCATATGTGTGTATGTATGCACATGTTCTTTTATTGCTTTATTCTTTTATGTGTTTCAGTCAGTTAACTGAAGCCATGCTGGAGCACCACCTTTAGTCGAACAAATCGACCCCAGAACTTACTCTTTGTAAGCCTAGTACTTATTCTATTGGTCACTTTTGCCAAACTGCTAAGTTATGGGGTTGTCAAGCGATGGTGGGGGGACAAACACAGACACACAAACATATACATATATACATAAATATATATATATATATATACATATACATAAATATATATATATATACATAATATATATATACATACATACATAAGACGGGCTTCTTTCAGTTTCTGTCTACCAAATCCACTCACAAGGCTTTGGTCGGCTCGAGGCTGTAGTAGAAGACACTTGCCCAAAGTGCCACACTGTGGGACTGATCCTGGAACCATGTGGTTAGTAAACAAGCTACTTACCACACGGCCACTCCCGTAAATATATGTGCATGTATGAATACATATATACATGAGTGTATGTATATGCATACATGTGAATATGTGTAAAGGTATGACTGCATGTATGTATGTAAATATGTGTAAGTTTATGTATGCATGTGAATGTGCATGTATGCATGTGTTTGCGAAAGCATGGGAAGATATGCATGTATGAATACATGTGTCCATGATTATATATATGTGTGTGTGTGTGT
>NC_068983.1:78576750-78577970 GCF_001194135.2 Octopus bimaculoides
TGTGTGTGTATGTGTGTGTGTGTGTATGTGTGTGTGTGTGTGTCTGTGTTGTCCCCCACTATCTCTTAACAACTGATGTAGGTGTATTTACGTCCCCATAACTTATTGGTTCAGCAAAGAGACCATTAGAATAAATACTAGGCTTGCGAAGAATAAGTCCTGGGGTCGATTTCTTCAACTGAAGGCAGTGCTCCAGCATGGCCACAGCCAAATGACTGAAGCAAATAAATGAATAAAAGAATACAAAGGAATATGCATGCATATATGAATGCATATATGCATGTAATTATGTATGTGCATATATGTAACTATGCCTGCATGTCTGCGCTGCATGTATGAATGCTTATATTCAGTGTATGTATGCACATGCATACATGCATACACGACATGCATATTCAAATGGATGTGCATATATACACGTCTATATGCACAAACATGCATATGTATGTGTATGCACGAAATGAAATCATGTACGTATGTGTGTATGTCTACTTGCCTATATGTATGTGTCTTGGAGGTCATCCACTGCTTCAGGAAGAATGAACTGAATGATACAACTCGTGAAAGAATAAAGAAGTTAACACTAGCATTAAGATGATAACAATAGTGAGAAATGAGCTCGATTGGTTTTTCCCCTTAGTTGAGCTGCTTATCTTTCCTGAACAACGCAGGATATGAATACTCTCACATACAGACACTCATATGTGTGTGTGTGTGTGTGTGTGTGTGTGTGTGTGTGTGTGTGTGTGTGTGTGTGTGTGTGTGTGTGTGTGTGTGTGTGTGTGTGTGTGCGTGCGTGCACGTGTGCGTGTGTGCTTGCATGTATGTGTGTGTGTGTTTGCACAGATGTGTGTGTAACCTACACACACATATATCTATGTGTGTGTGTGTGTGTATATATATATATATATATATATATATGCATAAAAATGCAGTAAGATACATACTCACACATTTTCCAGGTAATTACCTAGCAGCATACATATATGTGTGTGCATGTGAGTGGTGTGTGTGTAAATATATATATATATATATATATATACACACATACACACATGTATACCTTATACACGCGCACACACATGCACATATATATACATGTATATATATATATTATGAATATTTATTATATATATATATATATATATATATATATATATATGCATTATATGTACTATATGTATGCATATGTGTGTGTGCATATATATATATATATATAT
>NC_068983.1:78578865-78582295 GCF_001194135.2 Octopus bimaculoides
ATATTATATATATATATATATATTATATATTATATATATATTATATATATATATATATATTATATATTATATATATATATATATATATATATATATATATATGTATGTATATATCAATATAAAGAGATTAGCCATTATCTATTCACATGGGTTGGAAGGACCACTCAGAATAGAGAATAAGATTAGCGCACCTAATATGAAATTTATATATTTCTTTACACCAGAATTTTCCATTATAGGCTTCCAGGTTTTAACCAAAGAAACTGAATGTTCTCACCGCTCATACTTTATGGATCATGTGTTTATATTGAGTTACAAAGTGTAATAATACCATTGTTTTGTTTCCTTGCTCACTGTTCAGTGCAATATTGACCTACTACTACTACTACTACTACTGCTGCTAACAACAACAACAACAAAAGCAATAATAACGATTTCACATTTTGGCAGAAGGCTAGCAATTTCAAAGGTAGGAATAAGTCAATTACATCGACCCCAGTGCCCAACTGGTACTTGTTTTATCAACCCTAAACGGATGAAAGGTAAAGACGACCATGATGGAATTTGAACTCAGACTGTAAAAGCAGACGAATTGCTGCTAACCATTTTGCTTGGCTTGCTAATGAGTCTGCTGGCTTGTCACCATAACAATAATAACAATATTAAACCTTTCTTCTGCAGGCTCAAGGTGTGAAGTTTTGGGGAAGGATGCTGGTTGGTTACATCCACCTAGTACTCAAACAGTACTTATTTTGTAGAAAATAATAATAATAATAATAATCATAATAATATTAAGATTGCATGTGTATCGAATTCGAGAGATTAATGCGATAAGGAAACCTTGCTAGTGACGGTTAGGAATGAAGGAATATTGAGAGCAGAAAAAAAGGGGAAACAGAGAAAGTACAAAAAGGACATAGAGAAAAATTACGCAAGAAGGGACAACACAATCAATTCCATGTAGCTACAACAGAAGTTGTAGGATATGAATACTCTCTGGAAAAAATAGGTGGGATTGGCTGAGGAAAGGAACCCTAAAACAGAAACCGAAAGCACTATACTAGCAGTGCAGGACCAAGCTTTTGCCACAAACTGGAGGGTCAATCTTAAGAATGAGTAAGTGTCTCCGCTGTGTCGCATCTGCAATAGAGTGGATGAAACCATTGCCCATATCACAAATGAATCCCCTAGACTTGCCCAAAACCACTACAAGTTGTGGCGACATGACCAGGTAGCAAAAGTGCTACAATGGAAACTGTACAAAAAGTGTGGGCTAGAGAGAGGCAAGACATGGTATGAGCACAGACAACAGAGAGTGGCTGAGTCGGAGACTAGCAAAATCCTCTTGGATTTCTCAATCCAAACAAATCAGGTGCTAGATCATAACAAACCAGACCTAGTGGTGGTGGACAAGGTGCACAACATATGCTTTATAATTGATGTTGCATGTCACTTTGACCCACAAATAGTCAAGAAGGAAAATGAAAAGATAGATAGATACAACCCTCTTAAGTATGAAATAGCCCGGCTATGGAAAATAAAGAAGGTGAAGATAGTGTCAATTATTGCTGAGTCCTTGGGAACGGTATCAGAAATTATCAAGGAGAATATAAAGGAAATTGGAATAGAGTGCCCAGCAGAACTGTTACGAAAGGTTTGCCTCCTTGGCATGGCCAGAATAATCAGGAAAGCATTAGATAGCTGAAAAGAGTGAATAGCATAGTACCGTAGGCTGCAGGTAGTAAGCCTGACTAGGAGCTCCAACAAAACCTGTGATAAAGAGAAAATAATAATAATAATAATAATCCTCTCTACTAAAGGCACAAGGCCTGAAATTTAGGTGAACAAGATAGTTGATTACATTAACTCCAATACAAAATGCTTAGTGTTCTTTACATTCTGAGTTCAAATTCCGCTGAGGTTGATTTTGCCTTTCATCCTTTCAGGGTTGATAAATTAAGTACCCATGAAGCACTGGGGTTAATGTACTCAACTTAACGCCTCCTCCAAATTTGCTGGCCTTGTGTCAAAATTTGAATCCAGTATTTGTTCTGGTTCTTTACAGTTTGAGTTTAAATCTTGCTGCAGTCAAATTCTACCGTTCTTCCCTTTAGGTCAGCAAAATAATGTACCTCTCCTATACAGGGGCTGATGTAAGTAACTAAATCCATCCATCCTAATCATACCCCACAAATTACAAATAAAACCCATCCTGGAAGAAGCAGAAGCACAAAGAAGACTTAGAGAAAAATGTCATTAGAAAAAATAAAGATGGAAATTAAACTACTAAAATTGAGAGCTAACACAAATGAAGAAAAAGTAAAATCCATAGATGAAGAAATCAATGAAGACGTCAACAAACTAACAGACGGCATCGATACTGAAACATTACTTAAATTATGGAAAGAAGAATGTGAAAAAGAGGAACTAAAGTCCCTCCAGCGATGGGAAAAGAGCACCAACTGGTTCTTGGATTATGAAACCAACTTCAAAACTGAACACATGTCCAACAACCCCTTCATAAAATTAAGAAAAACAAAACCACATATCAACACAATGGAACAACCACCAAGAAATCGAAGAAATACACTCCCTACCAGAGAAAGACATTTAAAACACACTCCACACTACCTTAACCAACCCCAAAACACCCACAGGGACCCACCACACCATTTCAAGTACCACAGGCATCTAACACACAATTCTATGAACTACAATCTACATAACCCAACTAAGACTCAACTACTGAACCTCTACTCTAGGAACCAACCATACAAATTCAACAAACAACAAACACACTACAGGAGAAGCAACTACCAACACAATATACCTGATACACTAAGACGGAACATGTGGTTCAAAAGCAAACTACAAAACAGAGCACCACAACCTCACTTTAAAAATTACAACAACAGGAGACAGATAAACAGTACTTTTGAACATAGCAACACCAACCATTTTTTAGACCTAACGCACAGGAACAGGGATACACGATGGTAACGGACAAACAAAATAAACCACAGGTAATTAAAATAATCAATCTCTCAAATAAAGACCTTGCACTTAACGAAATAATCCTACTATGCAACGGACTTAAATTTACCCCAACCCCATAACGTCCAAATTACTATGAAATGAAAGATGATATTGCGGAATTTTGTAGGAAATTGAGACTTTCCGAGGAATTTCATGGCAAAGACATGGATGACGAATCTATAGCTAGAAACAACAGCGACTACACCCCCACCAGGGGAAAGAATAAAGCCTTAGACCGCTTTTGTGACCACATAACCAATTTCCCTTTTCAACTCACAACAGGCCAAAATACAGACCAAACTTCAACAAAAGAGAATGGAACGACCTCGTCAAACTAAGAGAAGATAAAACCATAACGATCAAGGAGGCAGATAAGGGCAACACGGTAGTTCTA
>NC_068983.1:78582305-78588117 GCF_001194135.2 Octopus bimaculoides
AGAGAAGATAAAACCATAACGATCAAGGAGGCAGATAAGGGCAACACGGTAGTTCTAATGAACACAAATGATTATAAAAATTTAGTACTATCCCTATTAGGAGATGAGATATACTACAAAAGAGCTCAACATTATAATCAACCAAAAATAATGAATAACCTCAGGACATTACTCAACTCATACCGAGAAGGACTCATAGACAAGGAGTACGATTGCATCACCAACTTCAAGTGCAAATCAAGTTTATTCTACGGTATCCCTAAAGTCCACAAAAGCAAAGTAATTAGTGAAGCATGTAAAAAAGCTACTGACGTAATCATCAAAATCTTAGTAGAAGGTTCGGAATACACATTAGAACAAGGCAATCATTTCATCATCAGAAAAAACTTCACCTGTGCATCGGAAAACCTAATTTATGTAATAACATGCGCAGGATGCAATAGGCAATATATAGGCCATACAAAAAACAGCTTACGAAAAAGGATGGCATTACATCAATCCCAAATTAGGAATCCTGAATACAGAAAAATACCTGTCAGCGACCACATAGACAGATGTACACCGAATAAAAATCCAAAGTTTACGACCTTCCCACTTTACCAATTCAATTACAACACAACTTTCACCCAACGTCAAAACAAAGGGCTTCATTTTATTAGAAAATTTGGGCCAAGTTTAAACACCCTGAGCCAGTAACATTAAAATCATATATTGGTTATCCTAAAAAGGAAAAAAAGAATCCTGCAGCTCCACCGCAACTGCCACGATAACTTCTTCTACTGCAAACAGCCGTCCCTGCTACAACTACTACTACTACGACCAACAGTCTCTGCTATCGCTGCTATTACAGTCACTACTACTACGACAACGACCAACAGTCACTGCTACTACTGCTATTACGGTCACTACTACTACTACTACTACTAATACGACCAACGGTCTCTGGTACTACTACTGCTGCTTCGACCAACAGTCACTGCTATTACTATCACTACTAGTACTACTACTGTTATTACGGTCACTACTACTACTGCTGCCTCTGCTACTGATTGTGCTGGTTTCACCCCTACCACTACAACCAATTAACTAGTGCTACTGACACGGACAAAGGTCACTGCCATTTACCATTACCAACACGGTCACTACTACTACTACTACAATCAGCAAAAAATGCTCCCACGTGGACTGTTGACACCAGTAAGGAACAATTATGAACTCTTCATTTAATTTCATTTTTTAAAATATGTATTTCTGATAAGGTTCGTTTTTTCAAGAACCGAAACATGTTAAAAATATCTCTGACAAAATTATAAATTAAAATTCATTTTTTATATATTGGCATTATCAAACTTCTTTTTTATAAATATATATATATATATATATATATATATATATATATATATATATATATATGCAAAAGAGACCGATAGAATAAGTACTAGGCTTACAAAGAATAAGTCCTGGGGTTGATTTGCTCGATTAAAGACAGTGCTCCAACATGGCCACAGTCAAATGACTGAAACAAGTATTAGAGTAAAAGAGATATAGACAAGAGGGTGCTGAAAAGTTCCTGGCTTCAGGTAAAAGAAAATACAGGAGGATCAGTGAATTAGGATTTTATCCAATTTATTACCCTTCACATTCACACACTTATTGCAACAGTCTTTCAGTTTTTCTAAGCTCTGTAAAAGAACTCAGAAGGCTTGGTTTCCAATCAGACATTAGCAATCATGCCCCATCACAATTCTCTCTTATTTGTTTTTTGTAACAGTTCCACTTCCTGATGTTTAATGCCTCTTTCTTCCAATTAATTTGTCAAGCTTAACATCCATATCATTCTTCTTCTTTCTCTGTTTCTTCTCTTATCAATCTTCCCAGTTATTTCTAAATTCTCGAGGCTCACTTTCCTCATCACATGACCAAGAAATCGCAGTTGTTTGGTCCTTATCTCACTAAGCTGTTTCTTATTTACAACAGCCCAGGTTATCACTTCATCATTAGACACTTTGCCCATGCTACCCTAAGTATTCCCCTTAAGAACTATATTTCACAGCACTCCAAGTACCTTCTCATTTCTGTTATAGACCATGCTTCACTTCCATACATTAACACAGGGTAGACATAGTAGTTTAGAATATGGATCTTGGTCTTTACACTCAGGGTATGGTTTCTCAAGATGTTGTACAACTTTAAGATGGCAGAATTTTTCAGCACACTCCATCCTTTGATCTCCTTCTCAAATCTTGTGTCTTCTGTGATCAAAGTTCCAAGGTAGCTGAAGGATGATACCTGCTTAATGGCTTGATTGTTCCCATCCCGCATGCACTTTGAGCTTCCTTTCTTTGTCACCACCATACACTCTGTCTTCTTGCATTTTATGATCAGACCCTTTCTTTCACTTTCTCTGACCACTACATCTATAAGTTCCTGGAGTTCTTTTTTTTGGTTCTGCAAGTAAAACTGTGTCATCTACATATCTTATGCTTGTGATGTTTCTGCCTCCTACTCTAAGACTTTCTTCCTTCTCCAGGTCTTTTATGGTCAATTTTACTATAGTAATTGAAGAGATCTAGTGACATAACACATCTTTGTCTAACCCCTCTCCTGATGCTAGAGTATTCACTGTATTCTCCATTTAAATTTATGCAAGTTGATTGGTTCCAATACAGGCTCTGCAAGATTTGGAAGTATGTCCCTTGCAGATCAAGGTTACTGAGTTCTTCAAGTAACAAGTCATGTCTTTTTTTGTCAAAGACCTTTGTGTAATCAATGAAACACATCATGCTGTCCTTTTGCATCTTCACCACCCACTTCATTATCATTCTCAATACAAAAGTATTATTCCTAGTACCAACTTCCTTTACAAAGCCAAACTCTTTGATTCCAATTTCAGGTGTTATTCAGCTTCTTGCATGAAGGAGTAAAATTCTCAGAATGATCTTTGTAATGTAACTCATGAGATCAATCATGCAATGTTGTCCACAGTCCACTGTTCTTGATTTTCTTCAGGAATGCAATAAAGATGGATTTAATCAGATCTTCCGGAAATTTTCCATCATCAAAGATCTTGTTTATTACATCTGTCAGTTTTCTAATTCCATATTCCTAGTGCTTTTATCATCTCACTGACAATCTTGTCCAGCCTGACAGCTTTGTTTTCCCTCATCATTTTGATCACAGCCTATACGTCAAATGGCAAGATTTTTGGACCCTCATTCAGGGAAACTAGGCAAGGCTGCTCTCACATCATGAAAATAAATCTCCTACATACTCAGCCTATCTATATCCACTTATGATAATACTGATATTTAACATAGGCTTGTTATTGTCATAATCACTCTAAATCATCCCCAGTGTTTGATACAAAATGTCTTTTTAACCATGAAAGATTAAAGGCATACCATAATTTATTTTGTTATTGTCATGCAATGATTCCTTTCTTATACACATTAATTACTGCCCATCCTTCTAGGCCAGTATCATTTCACCAGAATTTCATCATCTGTGTCTTTAAATTAACCAAAGAGAAATTTAAGGTTAATATGCTTACTATGTAAAACCCTCCTCTAATTGTAGAGGATATTAATCAGTATAAACATTTGAGTAAATTTCTGTTGCTTACTTCTGACAATATTTTAATTAAAGACATTGATATTAGGATTGTAAATAGTTATGTTCTCTGTATAAGGACACAATATATCTGTGTGATAACTTGAAATTATACTATACAGCTATTAATCTTCAGTGTTAATTTCTAAGTCATCATGCAACTGTTACAAAGTATATTTCTTGTCTCCATCTGGTTGAGACATTCCTTGCAGCATCACAAATAGTTTCTCTTTAATGTATGAATTACATATAGAATCTTCTCCAAACTCATCAAAATAGCTTTGTTTTCACCAAAAGGATTCCTTTCAATCATTAAAGAGCTAACCATCTCTCTCTCTCTGTTTCTTTTTCTCTTTCTCTCTCTCCCTATCTATCTATCTATCTATCTATCTATCTATCTATCTATCTATCTATCTCTTTCTCTCTCACTTTCTTGAAGAAGAAGTAGAAGACCAACAACAACAACAACAACGACAACAACATAAACCCAAAAGCATTAGTTACTTTACTTCTCAGAACAATTTAACCCACTCTATCTATGGACTCGTCTATTGGTTAATTGTTGGCAATGCAGTCATCACTAGTTTTTTCAGATTCTGGGGTTTTATCCTGTAGTGTATTTAGAATTACTTTAACCAATGTTTCTTTCCATTTTTAATACTGAAAGCTTTTGGGGTTCTCTATCACTGAGTCATGGAAACAATAATATCCAGCATCATAGTTGTGGAGTGTGACAATTTGGAGCATAAAGAAGAATTGGATTTTGAGTTTGAAATTTTAGACAATTATTCTTTAACAAGAAAGGAGATAGAAAAGGAAGGGAGAAGAATTTCAAAAAATTAACACGGTGGTGCATCAGCATGGCCGCAGCTCTGAGCTGAAACTTTGAAATGAAATGAAATGAAATATCACTTGAATTAGTCACATAAGTAACTGAACTACATTTAGGAATATAAGCTTGGCTCTTTAAATTTTACAATGTTTGGTCGTTTGTCTTTTCTCACGATTAAAAAATTATGAAAAGTATTGATTTAGGATTTCAAAAGAATATTAAAAATTAACCACCATGTGTATACCACATTAAGGAAGCCACATAATGTAAACAAGTTTTATTAAATATTTTAAGACAATGGAAGATATTTTGCTTTAAAAAAACACTTGTGTAAGCTGCAATTTGTTACTGAAATGGGAGAAATAAACATGAGAAATTTTTTTGTTTGTTTGTTCTTGTGTGTGTGTGTGTGCGTGCGTGCATGCATGCATGTGTGTGTTTGCGTGTGCATCTGTGTGTCAATTCACATATATGTATGTTTGCATGTATGTCTGAAAATTTGTTTCCTTTTCACTTTTTTCATCTAGTTGTTACTGTTATATTTCTCTGCTCCAAATAACAGCTAAATATTCCTCAAATCACAATCTTCAATCTAAAATTAAGAAGGATGCATTGCATGAAAACAGGTTGGTTCATGGCAAGAACAGCTGGAATCAGAGGTCTCTATGAAGCAGGCTAACACGATGGATTAATAGCAGCATGCATATATAAATCTGTATGTATATGTATATATATATATATATATATACACAAAAAGAATACACGACCCATGATAAATTCCCCATTCATGTTGCAACCACATCTGGGGCAAAACTAGTCGGTATACAGCACTTACTCAGTATTACCTGTAACATTCGGGTCTGGTTGACTCCATTACCTACCATAACCTTTATATATATAAGTCAGTAAATGGTGGGGTTGTGTTAACCACACGTGGAGAAATAATAGGAAAATGAAAAATAATAAGGCAGAATGCTAAACTGAAAGCATAATTTTAATATAGATGTGTAAAAGGGATTTCTAACCGGCTTTCATTGCATGCCAAATTTTCAAGAAGAGGGAGAATGAAAATGTTTTTTACAAAAAAATAAAAAATAATATATAAAAAAAATAATATATAAAAAAATAAATATACCAATACCTTATATTGTCTTTGAGCTTTTAATGTTCAATGGTAATCCATGTAGATAATTGTTAGAAAGATTAGGATGCATGAAATTGAGAGTTGTGTTTTGTTTAAAAAAAATGGGGACTGAAAGTTTATGTGTTAAGCAGGAAGTGTGGTGTCAAAACAGGAAGTGTGTGTAACGGAAGACAATTCTGTGGGTTTTATACTCTTTAGCTGGAGTTCTGGGTGTGTGTGTGTATGTA
>NC_068983.1:78591132-78595392 GCF_001194135.2 Octopus bimaculoides
TATTCAAAAATAAAGCTAATCGTCAGATCTTAAGTAGAACAATAATTAGATATATATATCTCAACCAACAATAAATACCAAATGAATTAATATGAAATACTTATTTTATAAAGATAGAAAAATTATTAAAAATATCAGAATAATAACCATTCAATAATCCTCCCTTCCTCCATTATAATAACATGTATATTATATACAAAAAACAGCTTACATAAATTATCTTTTGGAAACAGGTGGGAGTTGGCAATACTTTGGGGCATCCAGCTAAAGAAAATTTGTCTCAAGTAAATACACTCAAATAAAGGCAAGCACAGAAAAGTGAATGTTAAATAATGATGATGATGATATATACATATATGTCAACATGACGTGAAGCCTTTCTTAGACACGTGACGACTACATCACCCTTCAAAGGGTATGTATTTGCAATCAAAGAGCTGGATAAACAAAAGAGAGTGAAGTCTTCAGAGCCCCAAAATGCAACCAATAATGTTGATTATGTCACATTTCTGTGGAAGACCTCACACATGTGGTCAGCAGCTGCCCAAAACTGTTAAGGTACTACTTATCAATGCAACACAATGTTATTACTTAAACAATATACAAAGCCATCCAAAAAATTACTGTCCTGGAATAAATATAGACTTGTATCTGTTATTGAATATATGCATGAACATCAATGCAAGGAATATTGGTGAAACATTCCTATCAAAATTTCAATCAAGTATAAATGTAACATGCCAAATATTGTTGTTTAGGACAGACTAGAGAAATTATGTAATGTCATAGAGATCAGCTGCCTTGTGATGTGAATATCTCTTTCAAAATCAAAATGAAATAGAATAACTGGAAAACTGCTTTATAACCTCCAGCTTCAATATCCAGAAAATAAATTCACATTCATCCCAAAATAGTTAATGCGCTTGGTTTTCTGAGGATCTGGAAAAACAGGTTTTCAAAACAGAAATCAACCATCTAACATACACATTATTCATACAATCTATAAGTAGAGCGGTAAAAATATGCAAGACTTTTCTCAAATTAAAAATACAGTAGTGTTTTTGCTACCTACATTCCAATATCTTTGTTTGAAACCAGTGCCATCTTTACAGGGAGACATCAAATAATTAAAATAAGAAGAGAACACACACACACACACACACACACACACATAAACATGCATAGATATATATTATTGTAAAGATATATCATCATTACCAGCATTAAAAATCTGTTTAGAAAATTACCATCATCGTTCTCACTCCATTTAAAGGCTCTAACTTAATCAGCTAGATTACTTTGTCAAATATAATGCTTATCTATTCACATTTTTTAAAATGCATCATGCATTAACTTGTAGCTTTGAAATATTAAAGATGTGATTGTTTATCTTTAGAGTGACATTACGGACTAGGTGTGAGAGGCCATGTATATTAAGTGGATGGAATATTTGGGTTAGATATGCTAAAGGGTTAAGACTGTATAGATATCATGTGGACAAGTTTTTGCCACACATAACTGTACATAAACTTTGCTAGTATCTTATATTCTTTCTTTTCTTTATTGCTAATTAATTCATTATAATGCATATTGACTACTTTTATCCATTTATATTATGAACAGGGTTTTTAAGAATAGCTATCCCTATCCAACTCACAAGATTTAGTTTATGCTTCAGTCTGAACAACAAAGCCAAACAAATTTAACAACTATAATTTAGTTAAAACATTGTAGCTGCTGCGTAAGCTAACATCTGTTTGGGAAGAAACCACGTTGGGTTATTTTCCTCTAAGAACATAATGAACTCTTTGATAATTTATTCCATTATTATGATGTTATGTAAAGTCAGGGTTTTAAAATCGCCTCTGCTTCTTCTCTTATGGACAGAGTATTTCCTATCAGAAAATAGTTGGTGTGCTGCTGAGGCTATACTCTTGTTATCTAAGGTGGCAATTACATCAGTTCTTTTCTATAAATATAATGAATAGCTACATTTGCTCCATACGAAGTTGCAATGTTAAAGAAATCTGTTAGCTCTAGGATTTACACATGCTCCAGTAGGGTAATAAAGATACTATTGAAATGTTCGTTGATATTTCAGTTTCTTTTAGGGTCTGCAGCACAAGATTCACTTCCTTCAAACAATAACTTAAATTTGTGATCGAAAGAGATTGCTCCTTTTTTTTATCTTGAATTTGAAGAAAACTTTTGTGCTTTTTTTTTTTTTTTTTTTTTTTTTATAGAGCTTGTTTCTTTTACCACTTTCTTATTTCATGAAAGCACATTTTTTTTAATGTCTGGAAGGTATATGTTAAAATCATTCCCTTTTCTTCAAAATATTTCTACATTTAATCAATTTGAAATTTCTCACTCTCTCCCTCTGAGTGTAATATTTTTGTGAATGTCTCCTATTGCCAGTGGGGATATGTTTAATGTATATAGCTTGCATTACTGACATAAATTACTTCAATTTTATGGTATGGTCTTGCAAAGAAATGATTTTAGACATTTTACAGATCTCTTAATTGATTTCTATTGTACTTTTTGAAATTCAGAATTGACAAAATTGAAGAGTTGTGTGTGAACAGTGAACTACAATTTCCCTTGAGTTATACATTGTTAATTCTCATGTGATAAGATCAGAAACAATTGTAGAAGAAACATATATATGTTGGATGGTTCTCACATTTTCTGGGAAGCAGTGATCTTGTTGGGCAGCAAACTCTTTGTTTCAGCGAATGCATGCTTATAAGATCAAGATGAGAAACTGCATGTCATGATCATGCTGTTATTTCTGAGAGATTATAATACTGTAACCGTTTGAAGTTAGTAAGATTGAAAGAAAACATAAGCTTGCTGATCCAAGTAAGTTAATACTTAACGTGTGTGTGTGTGTAGACAAATAAACAGATACAGATATTAAATAATATACATATATACATATACACAGACATGTAGGAAGCAAATAGACACCTTTAATTTTCAAAATTTCTGATCTAAGTATCTTAATATGTTTTCAGCGGTGTAGAAGTTACAATGTAATTATTCTTTTTCATTCCAGGTGCCATTATATTAAACATTTGCAAAGAGTAACCATGCCACGCACAAAAAATTCAGCAGAACTGTCAGGTTTTCAAAGAGGTTGTATTGTTGGGCAATCTGAGGCTGGTTTTAGCCAGCGAAAAATTGCTGAAAATCTTCAAATTCCTCTTGCTACTGTTAATAGAATTATAGTGCAATTCAAAAGCCAAGGAAAAGAATCAACAGATTCTCGTCCCGGCTGACCTGGTCCCTCGGAAAGGAAGCTTCACTGTTTGAAGAGAATTGTGGAAAACCAGCCCCGTTCAAAGGTTTCTGACATTGCAAAACAGCTAGAAGTTAGTCCAAGAACATGTGTTACATATCTGTATAAACTTGGATATTATGGACATGCAGCAAGAAGAAAAATTCTTCTTCAACCAATTAATATCATGAAAAGAAAGAAATGGGCTTAGGAGATGTCAGAAAAATCCAGTTCATTTTGAGATAGAGTGACTTTCTCAGATGAATCCAGATTTGCATTATTTTCAGAAAGTGGACGTGTTTGGATTTGGAAGCTTCCTAATCAAGAATTTCATTTGAAACAACTACAACCAACTGTGAAACATGGCGGTATCTTTGTAATGGTATGGGGAGCCATCAACAGCAATGTCGTTCTGAGCTGATTGAATGTGTTGGAACCATAAACTCTGAAAAATACATCGAAATACTTAAGCAAGGACTACTTCCGATGTATTCACACGATAACATAATGATAAATGAGTTTTTATTCATGGAAGATGGGGCTCCATGCCACACAGCAAAAAAGAATCAACAATGGCTGACTGAAAATGAGATCAAAGACCTTCCTTGGCCAAGCCAATCTCCTCAACATGAACCCAATTGAAAATCTTTGGAGCATATTAGATAGAGCTACACAAAAAAAACTCGACAGAAACCTAAATCTAAAGATGAATTGTTTCGATTGTTGCATGAAAAATGGACAGAAATTCCACAAGAGACAATCACAAAGCTCATCAGTTCAATGCCAAAAAGAATTTCTGAATTAAAAACTGCAAAGGGAATGTCAACTATGTAGTCCTACCCATCGATTACATTTCAATTGTTCACTTTGCGTATTAAATAAAAGATTTTGAAAATTAAAGGTGTCTATTTACTTCCTGCATGCCTGTGTGTGTTTGTATACATATATAAATAGAGAGAAAGAGATGTATATATATA
>NC_068983.1:78595595-78596582 GCF_001194135.2 Octopus bimaculoides
ATATATATATATATATATATATATATATATATATATATATATATAAAGTGTGTTATGAGTATTTATAGAACATGTATCCTATAGAAACTTAACAAACAATTAAAGATAGAGAAGAGGTGTTAAAAGTTATTAAAAATGCATACAATCATTTTGAACGCTTATATTAACATGTAAATATCATGGAAAAAATTAGAAATTAATCTAATTATAAATATAATTAAATTAATTACATATTACTGTTCTCCTCAGTGTGAAAGAAGAATACATCAGAAGAATATTATATTGTTACAGAACACTAGATGGAGTGAGTGCCATATAACATGTTCAGATATTCATAATATGCTTATGAAAGAGGAAAGATAAAAACATGCTAAGGTAGTGTTGAGTCTAGTTGTGTATGAACTATAACTGATGTGGCTAACGGCTGTTTGAAAATATACGTGAAAAATGTTTAAAACACAGTCTCTCTATATAAAGATAAGTAATTAAGTGATATGCATCTCAGCCCTGTGAAGGACCTTTGTTCTTAGCTGCCTGGACTACTGTTCTAAGGTATGGTCATCAAATAGTCCCAAACTTGCAGAGCATGAAGCGATTTAATGCCACAACACTAACAAGATTGTAACAGAGCAGCAGATGGTCTTCAGGGAGAGACTGAGAAAACTATGACTTTACTCCCTGGAGTGAAGGCACAACAGATATGTCACGCATATGTGTGTGTGCGTGTGTGCATGCGTGTATGTATGTGTGTGTGTGTGTTTGTCCCTCACCACTGGTTGACAACTGTTGTCAGTGTGTTTACATCCCCATAGCATAGCAGTTCAATGAATGAGACTGATAGAATAAGTATCGGGCTTTAAAATTCATTGGAGTAAAAATTTCTTCAATGCATTGGCCCAGTATGGCCTCAGTCTAATGACTGAAAAAGCAAAAAATAAAAGATATATATATGTACATACATACATATATATATATATATATATATAT
>NC_068983.1:78597029-78599529 GCF_001194135.2 Octopus bimaculoides
ATATATATATATATCATCATCATCATCGTTTAACGTCCGCTTTCCATGCTAGCATGGGTTGGACGATTTGACTGAGGACTGGTGAAACCGGATGGCAACACCAGGCTCCAATCTAATTTGGCAGAGTTTCTACAGCTGGATGCCCTTCCTAACGCCAACCACTCAGAGAGTGTAGTGGGTGCTTTTACGTGTCACCCGCACGAAAACGGCCACGCTCGAAATGGTGTCTTTTCTGTGCCACCCGCACAAGCCAGTCCATACATATATATATATATATATATATATATACACACACATATGTGATTGAGGGTGTTAGAACACCTACACTCCTAGAAATAAGAGCTTTGTTACTGCTTTCAATGCACATATAATTGTATACATACATGCTGGCAGTGACTGTAGATGGGCGGAAACTGGTGAACTGTGCCAACTTTGCTGACGCTGTTTCAATCTAAAGCTGAAATCATATGGTAAAGAGATATCACAGTTTCCATTTTCTGGTCATCTACAGTCACTGCTGGAATATATATATATACAATTATATGTGTGTTGACAGCAGCAACAGAGCCAGTTAGCTCTTATTTGTAGCAGTGGAGGTTTTCTGACACCTTCAGTCATATTCAATGACGTTTATTATTTCCTTTTTTGGTGAAACTCTGCTAACTAGCTGCCTCATTTAATTATTGGTATACACATTAGTAATTCACTAAATCATCCATAAAATTTTATGGAGTAAACACATATGCACATAGCAAGGCTATCCAGGAACTGGTAAACTGTGCCAACTATTCTGGAGTTGCTTTGGTCTGAATCTGAAACCATATAGTAAAGAAATATCACAGTCGCCAGTTTACAGCCATCTACGGTTGCTGCCACCATGTATGTATATAATTATATGTGCATTGACAGCAGCAGCGGAGTCATTTAGCTCTTATTTCTAGAAGTGTAGACGTTCTAACACCCTCAGTCATCTTTAATGATGTCTATTGTTTTCCTTTTTGGTGAAACTTTGCTAACTATCTGCCTCAGTTAATTATATATATATACACGCACACACACACACACACACACACAGAGAAAGAATGAGAGAGAGAAAGAGATGTATATGCTTATATCAACAGAACAACCAGTCAAGTGCTTGTGGAAACATTTTCGCTGAATTCTGAAGGACAATATTCCATCCACAACACAAATAGAGATCTTGAGATCTGTCTTACATAAGTTGACATATCTATGTTGCTTAGTCCATTACAAAGCTTGAACACACCAGGATGCCAACCTATCCAGGGTCTTGTGGCTCCTGTTACTGTATGATATTAGTATGTTAACTGTAGAAAACTTGGTGAAGAAAATCAGCATTTGTTGAGGAAGTGGCTTGGTATACCAGCAAAGATGCTAAGGAATATCAGTGTGTATGGATCCATCAATACTATGCAACTGTCCTTCAGCAGACTCACATGAGAATTTGTAGTCACACAAACAGGAGGAGCCATACAGAAACAGGAGAATCCCGCATAGATAGCAAAGTAGCAATAACTGGCATTGAAGTTTTCGAAAGTAATGTGCGCAATGGTACCAGAAAATTGTAGCTAGCAAATGAACAATTGCGGTGGAAGCCTCTTACTGGAGCCATTGCTAGAGGTTGTTCAAGCTTGGACTACTCCTCATTGATGTCGTAATGCAAAAGGAATGAAGCTACAAAATCTCTTCCAAGAGGAAGATCATGCAGGTGTACAATTGAATTTGTGGTTTTGCCTTAGGGTAGTGGATAGCATGGCAACGTGGATTTGATTCCTATAGGGGATTTTAAAACTTTATCTCCTATATAACATATACATATAAATGTGTGTGTGTGTTATGGGTAAGTATACATGCATGTGAGTGTGTGCATGTGTGTGTATATTGGGTGGGTGGCTGTATACACATGAACATACATTGCTCACTCTTGCTCTCTCTCACTCCCTCCCTTTTTATATATACATACTGTATATATGTTTATGACTTTGTTTTGTTAGATTCATAACATCCACCACCACCACCACCACACAAAATGATAAAAGACAGAAGGGAAAAAATGACAGATACAAACAGTATAATACATAAACCCATGTATACACACACAAAAGACACACATGCACATACTAATGATGAAATATAAGAAATAGAGATAAATAAGTAAATAAATAAAAAATATATGTATAAATGACACAGATACATGCAATGTAGAAAGCAAACCCATATACATACACACAAAACACATAGACACACTTATACGCACAAAAACACACACACACACACATACAGAAGCAAATGCGTGTGCGAATAAAGATACATATCATAGAAAGACAGAATGGATTAAACAGAACAGGAAGAAGCATTTGAGATAGAAGAGTTGCTGAAGAGGTCAGAGATGTATGACAAAAATATTTCTATATAAGAACAATAATAAACAAGTAAAAAACAAATATAGAGTGCATATGTTTATTTGGCAAGAAAAACA
>NC_068983.1:78604058-78610739 GCF_001194135.2 Octopus bimaculoides
AAAAGGGGGGGGCGTTGTTTTACCCTAAATTTATATAGCAATTAGAAAATGGAGGATAATATGCTGTACCCAACGACTTGCAGACAGTGTATCCCGTTGAATTAATTGATTTGTAACTAAAGTGACAAAAAACCACAAAGTACAAGTGTTTATGACAAACCATGTTATATTGACAACTGGGTTGGGACATAAATGCACCAACATTGGTTGTCAAGTGAGAACAAACAATCTACCAAATCCACTCACAAGGCTTTGGTGAGCTCGTGGTGCCACCCAGAACCAAGTGCTTGGGAAGCAAGCTTCTTACGACACATCCACTCCTGCATCTATGAATTAATATCATTGACTTGAAAAGAATAAACTCGTTTTGTGTTTTTTACATCCGGGCATATATTTGTGTGTTTGTGTATATCGTCATATATATATAAAATTTCCAGATTTCATGAGAATCAGATACTTAAATAGTGAAACCACGATGGTGATGTCAGTAATAGTGTTATCATGTACAAATAATATTTGAAGACAAATACGTACTTACTAAAATAAACTAAGATTTGTTCTCCCAGTTATGCATAAATTCACAAATGGCTAATGAAATACTCAAGTCATCAAGGTCACACATAGGTACAATCACTGCACCAATTGCACCACCATCTATAGACTCTAGATCCAAACGAATTGCAGGTTCCAAGTTAGGTGAATGATAAACAAATAACAAGCATCATCATCAGTTGATGTATGTATAGTATGTTGGTATGGGTTAGAAGGTTCAGTAGGATCTGGAAAGCCAGATGACTGTGCCATCCTCCAATGTCTGTTCTGACATAACTTCTACAGCTAGATGCCACTCCTAATGCCAACCACTTCACAGAGTGCAATTGACACTTTAAATGGCACTGCCACTTGTGAAGTCAGCAAGTAATTCACAAGATGGTTTGTGTTTGGTAGTAAAGTGACAATAAATTGTATTATTGTTTTATAAGTTTTATAATAGATGAGTTAGATATGTCAAATCCCCTTCCAAAAGCAATGAAAGAATCTGATTGGGTTGTTCAATGTAGTGAATCTTTATACAAGCACCCTTTGTGATATCCAGGCACAAACAAATCAAAAAAATATATGAAAACTTAATGTTTTATCTTACATTTTCAACCAAAACCCTAAAAACAAAGGGACCTGTGACATATTTCAAAATATACCAAAAATGACTCCAGGGGGAACCAAATTCTGCAAATATATGACATCAGCAAAAAATATTAACAAAGGCCAAATTTATCAGAATAACAACAAAAGTAAAAGTAATAAATGTGTAAGATCCAACTTTAGTACTTCTTTAAATCTGTCAGAAGGATCAGAAATCCATTTGAAACAAGGGCAATACTTCGAAATAAAATAGAACTTTACCTGTGAATTTGAAATCCTAATTTATACAAAAGCATGCTCAGGTTGTGCAGAAAACTACATGGGGAAAACCATAAATCATTAAGAAAATGCATGACTACATAAATCACAAATTCAAATGCCAGAGTACAGACAAACAGGACTCATTGAACATATAGACATATGTGCTAGTATAAAAAAAAATTCAGTCTGTCTCTTACATCAATTTGCTGATGGCACATTGCAAGAAAAACCCATCAACAAAGAAATAACTTTTACAATGACCACTTCTTAAACACTGTGGGACAGAAATTGATACAATAACTAAAGCTACTACTACTACTACTACTACTACTACTACTGCTACTACTACTGCTGCTGCTGCTGCTACTACTACTATTTCTGCTGCTGCTTCTGATACTGCTACTGAAGGAGAGGAAAAGAAATCATTCATGCTACATCAACAGATTCTACCATTTCTACCACTACTACTACCACAACTTCTCTTACTATTATGACTCACTACTTGATATCAATATTACTAGTAAGGAACAATAGACAACTGCCTCTGTTAAAACCGATATCAAAACTCTTGTGACTCAGCAGCCATCTGTAGGAAACCAACAACCACCCCTTGTGAATTCTGAAAGAAAACTGTGAACTTTTAAAACTGCTATCATGAAAGATTAACCCATATATACCCCTGGTTGCGTTTTCACAACACAAAACCTGCTCTTACTTGTTTGGACATGAACTCACCCAGAAGCATTTGACTGAGCATACGAAAAATTCAGTAGGTAGTCAACACCCATAGCTAACAGTTGCATACTGTCCTTCTCTTCCAGATTGGGAAAGCTTACCATGGTTGGCACTCCGTCGGTTACGACGACGAGGGTTCCAGTTGATCCGATCAACGGAACAGCCTGCTTGTGAAATTAACGTGCAAGTGGCTGAGCACTCCACAGACACGTGTAGCCTTAACATAGTTCTTGGGGAGATTCAGCGTAACACAGAGTGTGACAAGGCTGGCCCTTTGAAATACAGGTGCAACAGAAACAGGAAGAAAGAGTAAGAGAAAGTTGTGATGAAATAGTACAGCAGGGTTCACCACCATCCCCTGCCAGAGCCATGTGGAACTTTAGGTGTTTTCACTCAATAAACAGTCCACTGCCCTAACCACTGAGCCATTGCGCCTCCACGAAAGCTTACCATAATGTTTAATCTAAATAAAGTGAAATTTTAAGATTTCATTTTGTTATGGACATATATGGGTTAATTTAATTTAATTTATTTTAATTTTTTCTTATTGCATGACTAAATTGTCTTACATAATTGAAACTATTTGGATATCTTGATAAAAATGCTAATTTTCCTCCTTTTATTTATGATAAAGTCCTAGAAAAAATTTTAAGTAAGAAGAGAATTTCAAGACTGGCAGTCTGTGAGAATTCCTATAAGCTGACAACCTACTTTAAGTGACTGAATTTGCCAAAGAATTAGAGAAAGATTCTTAAAGTTTGAAGTAGAACCCAGAATATAAAATACACCTGACAAAGGCTAATATTTTAGTTAGCAGTAAAGAATTTAAAACTCTACTGCCATCTAGAAAGTGACCATATTTGTGATGCAGGAAATGAATAAGTATGAACTCTATACTGTGTGATAAATGTAAATTATATGTGCACAAAGGAGCAGTGGGAGTTCAAGCATATGACAGAGGAGAAAGACTTCTTTCATAACAGATGCATACAAGTTGTTACTTGTAAGAGAACTTACAAAATGCAATTTTTCAACTTCTGAAAAGCCTTGCTAGTGGCTGACACATTCTGTTACCAGGCCAACTTAATCTGCAGTGAACGTAGATCTAAAAGCACAGCAGCCTCATTTAGAATATGATGGAAAAGCTTCAGAGAATAATTACATCCGTAATAATGCAAAAGAAGGGCTACTTTTCCTAGTGAAAAACAGATTGTATTATGGTTGTGTATACAGGGTCACTGCATGAATGCTAAATGCTTACAGTATGTAAAAGATATGTAAAAACTGCACAGAAGTGATACAAACATGCTTCATATAATGTGTAATGTCAGTGTACATGGATGACAGAGTATAGTTCAGCTGAGGAAAAAGTGTGCATTAAAGGAATCAGTCATTAAAAATAAGAGAGAAAACTATACATGTTATGCATATGAATGATGGCAATTGGATTGAGAAGGGTCTAGAAATCTAAAGGGAAGGAGCTAGAAGAAGAGAGAAAACTAAGAAGGTTTTCGAAGAAATGGTGAAGACTTATCTTGGAATGGTGAACTTCAGAATGGAGATTATAAGTGATTACTACAAATCCAAAGATACTGTGCCAGGGCAGACTTATCCAATTAATGCTTGGACTGCGAAAATGGATGTAAAAAGGATGTAAAAATGATATTTATATTTGTGACAATGATGATGTATACCATCATTCATTCATATATTTGTATATGTACATATACATACACACACGTAAGCATGAATACACCCACGTGTATGTATGTATAGTCATATTAATTATTGCATGTATATCTATCTCATCTATCACTGATATCAGATTTTCTTTATTAGCTCGTCTATTTCTCACCATCCATTCATTATGGATATCCCAATCCAATGTCAGTAGCTTCGTTTTGCAATATAACAAAATTATTAAAATATATGATTAATAGCAATTTGCATCATGGAAATTATACATCTATCCACTGTTTGGATCAACTTTCTCATATTCTTAGAATCTGAGGTCCTCATTAAAAGCCCCCACAACATCAGATAATATGTAATCTATATATGATGGATGAGTTAGAGGAAAACTATGAGAGCGAGAGAAAGAGTAAGAAACTACGATGGTAATGGAAGAAGTCAATTTTGCTAACTACTAAACCATAAATACACACACACACACACAAGACACCTTACAGAATATATTTCTGCTGTTATTTGAAAGTAAGACGTTATGAAGGAGCTGATATGGCATACTGCTCAATATATTTTCATATAATCCATAGCCCATCATTTCATTCCTATTATTGCTTCTGGAACATAGCAGAAAGTAATTTTAGCAGCATTTAGGCCTTTTCATTGATACTAACCCACTAGAGTTAGCTACTGGTTCTATGACACAAAACTATCCATTTGAATGTGTTTATATCAACATATGTAGTTTCTACGAAAATTTTGATTAGAAAACTTAAAATTAAGACCAGAAATTGTGTTCCAAATATCAGTCTTACAATGGAGAATTAATTTATTTCATTAAACTCCTGTAAATTCTTTATTATTTAATAAACTAATTGAAACACATAGAAATGTAGTCCTGAAAGGGTTAATAGCTTTGGCTGAATATGTGATATCATTGTAAAATTGAGTTCAAGGTTTAAACTCCTATAATGACAATAGTGGCAGCTGTGGTGACTCCACCTACAACAATTTCTATTATGATAAAAGGTGGCAAGCTGCCAAAATCTTTAGCATGCTAGATGAAATGCTTAGCAGTATTTCTTCTGTCTTTACATTCTGAGTTCAAATGCTGCCAGGGTCGACTTTGCCTATCAACCTTTCAGGGTCAATAAGTTAAGAACCAGTTATGCGCTGGAGTCAACGTAATCGACTTAATCCCTTCCCCCAAAATTTGAGGCCTTGTACTTCCAGTAGAAGGAATTTCTATTATGATGCTGGTGATGACAATGACATGAGGAAAGAGGGAAGAGGTGGAGGACAAAAACAAAAGTAACAACAACAAAAAGATGACCTAGTGGTGTTGATGATGGTGGTGTTGGTGGCAGTGGTGGTGGCAGTGGCAGCAGCTCTAACACAGGCACAAGGCCAGATATTCAGAGAATGAGTTAGTAAATAAAAGAGGGCCCTCCACAGCATGATTTGGACTCAGAATGTAAATCTCAGAATAAACATTGCAAATCATTTTGTCAGATGTTTTAATGGTTCAGCCAATCTATTGTCCTAAATCTTTTTTATATACCAACCTGCATGGCAGCAGCCTTTAGATGAAAGTAACCAGATTCTAAAGTGTTAGGTTAACCTTGAGGCTGAATGATCAATATGAGTGTGGCTGTAGTCTATATGGGCGGCATGGATTAAATAGTCTACCCTCGTATGGGGTGGGGACAGCCAGGCTAAAGTTTGTGGTATTTCTGGATTGTCAACTGTCAGTGGCCTGAAGTTCATAAACAAGGTGTATTAATGTGGTGACAGCTCCATGCCAACCTCCTGGCTAAGCGTGTGAGCCTAAGAATAACGACAAAGACTGGTGGTGCTTAGATAACATTAACATCACATAACCTGAGCTAACCAATAGCGACCTAACATCTAGAAGCAATCTTGAATTGGTCTTAATCTATGTATGTATATATGTATGTATGTATGTACATATATGTACAAATATGCACACACACATTTATATGTGTGTGTGTGTGTGTGTGTGTTCATGTCCGTCTGTATATATGTATGTATGTATGTATGTATGTGTGGAGGTGCAATGGACCAGTGGTCAGGGCAGTGGACTCGCGGTCATAGGATCGCGGTTTCAATTCCCAGACCGGGCATTGTGAGTGTTTATTGAGCAAAAACACCTAAAGCTCCACGAGGCTCCGGCAGGGGATGGTGGCGAACCCTGCTGTACCCTTCCACCACAACTTTCTCTCACTCTTACTTCCTGTTTCTGTTGTACCTGTAATTCAAAGGGTCAGCCTTGTCACACTATGTCACGCTGAATATCCCCCGAGAACTACGTTAAGGGTACACGTGTCTGTGGAGTGCTCAGCCACTTGCACGTTAATTTTCCGAGCAGGCTTTATATTTATCTATATGTACGTATTACATGTGTGTAATATATATGTATATATTAACAGAAGCAGTTTTAATACTGAATGACAGTCATTATCTGCAAGTTAACGTAGATATATTGTCAGGGACAAATTGGTATTAATACGACTTTTGTTGTTGTACATATTTATGTTTTAAAGAGCCTGCTGGCTATTTGCAATGTCAGTGACTGAACATTCACTGTTTTTACTATACATCATTGGCAGCAATGGGATTTCACGGGTATGTGGTGAGTGGAAGCCTTTTACTATTGTATGTGAAGTGATGTGGTCTAGTAATTCGACCACCCATGCTGAGCATTTCTCATTTGCTAATAATATATCTGTACTTCTTAGCACTGTATGTCTACATAAAGGGATCTTTCAAAGCAAATACCACAGTAATACGATGTTTTTACAAAAATATGCATATATATATATATATATATATATA
>NC_068983.1:78611283-78612521 GCF_001194135.2 Octopus bimaculoides
ATTATTTATTTCTACAAACGTAATAATAAAAAATATGAATGAAAAAATTATGAATGGAAAAAATTATGAATGAAAAAATTAGGAAAGAAAAAATTATTAAGAATAAAAGGTTAAACTTTATATATATATACAAAGTTTTGATTTTAAAAAAACTTTAACGATATTATAAACTATAAAGATTAATAATTAATCAAATAATATTAATCAAAAATAATCGAAAATATATCAACACTATTCCAATCGAAGTTCTAATATTATGTTGAAATGAAACTATAACTTCTAAATAATATAGTGTTAAATAAGTTATCTATTAAAATAATCTATAAAGAACCAAATGAATAGTATAAAAACATGAATACATATTATTTTCAAATATATATATATATATGTATATATAAGTCAATAAATAGTGGGGTTGTGTTAACCGCACGTTGAGAAATAATAGGAAAATAATAATAAGGCAGAATGCTAAACTGAAAGAATAATTTTAATATAGATGTGTAAAAAGGATTTCTAACCGGCTTTCATTGCATGGCAAATTTTCAAGAAGAGGGAGAATGAAAATGTTTTTTACGAAAAAATAAAAAAATAATATATAAAAAAATAATATTAAAAAAAAATATATATACCAATACCTTATATTGTCTTTGAGCTTTTAAAGTTCAATGATAATCCATGTAGATAATTGTTAGAAAGATTAGGATGCATGAAATTGAGAGTCGTGTTTTGTTTAAAGAAACAAAAGGGCTGAAAGCTTATGCGTTAAGCAGGAAGTGTGGTGTCAAAACAGGAAGTGTGTAAGGGAAGACAATTCTGTGGGTTTTATACTCTTTAGCTGGAGTTCTGGATGTGTGTGTGTGTATACATATATATATCATCATCATCATCATCATCATTGTTTAACGTACGCTTTCAATGCTAGCATAGGTTGGACGATTTGACTGAGAACTGGTGAAACCGGATGGCAACACCAGGCTCCAATCTATATATATATATATATATATACATATATATATATCTTCGAAATGCTTAGTTTTAGAATGGTAGCAGCTGATGAAGGAAATGTTCTCTCTGTGGCCTGTGTGATTTCTGTGCTCAGTTCATGAGGGGTTTGTGTATTAAGAAGTGGTTGGAATTTCTCTATGAAAAGATTCTCCTTGTTGATTCTTTCTTGTGTGGAAATTCTGTCTTAACATTGATAGAAAGACAGAATCTCCACACAAGAAAGAATCAACAAG
>NC_068983.1:78613223-78621537 GCF_001194135.2 Octopus bimaculoides
ATATATATATATATATATATATATATATACATATATTGAGATAATGATGCAAATAAACACAATTAGACATGATATATATAAATAATATGAATATACACTTAGATATAGTTCTCGCTCTCTCTCTCTCTCTCTCTTGCTATATATGTATATAGATAGATAGATAGATAGATTGACAGATACAAAAACTAAATACAATCAGATGATAAACATATATGAACAAGCATATATTTATATTAAGGGCATATAGATATTTATATATACTGACAAATAAATTTACTTTTACATGGAATATAAAAAATACAGAAAACTTAGGGAAGAACTCATTGTTTTTTAATTCAACAACTGTTTCTGGGAGGTTGAGACCAGTTCAAGATGGCTTCTAGATGTTAGGTCTCTAGATGTTAGAAGATAGAATGTGCAATCTGCTCACATCAAAACAGCAGCTATAATGATGATCATGATGATGATCTAATGGACGCTTCTGTCAAAGATGAGGTATGAGTGTTCAGTATTTTGCTGAATGACCTGCACAAATGATTTGTTTATAGTGTTCAAATGTTATGGTATCGCATATTAGTTCACTCACTTCATCAAATCGACTTTGTCTGAACATGTGCATGGTGTCCTATACATCAGGTGTCGAAGTGATTGCAGAGCAATGTGAGATAAAGTGTTTTGCTCTCAAGAACACGATGCACCACCCTGTCTAGGAATTGAAACCATGATCTCCCTATAATAATAATAATGATGATGATAATAATAATTATAATAATAACAACAACAACAATTCCAAACCTTCAAGGGAAGGAGTAAGCTAATTACATCAACCCCAGTGCTCAACTGGTACCTATTCATCAACCCTGAAAGGATGAAAGGCAAAGTTGATTTTGGCAAAATTTGAACTTAGAACATAAAGACAGATGAAACAACACCACCAAGCATTTTCCCAGGGTGCTAACAATTTTACCAGCTTGAATAATAATAATGACAATGATAATAAAAACTACCTACCCTTCATGAGCAAAGGAAGGTGGTGGGATGAGCTTCATGTTGGACTCAGCTGATAGCTGTATCCATCTTACATGTGAGAGTAGCTGCACAAAATAACTGCTCAAATCAGCAATGTTTGGGTACTAGAAAAGAACAAGCACAATGGTTTTGTCACTCTGTATGCATCTTAAACAGCCTTTACTGACAGCACATTTGTGCTCATAGAATTTATCCTAAACTGGCAATACCCCTCACCCAGTAGTTCTGCCCGGCTAGGAATTTCTGGAAGTTATCCATGGGCCTCAGCCAAAAAGTCTTTGTTACCAGCCAGTTGGTTTTTAGAAACACCCAAAGTTACTCTAAGAACTTTATCACTTCTGCCCATCACTAATTCTCTCTAGTATATCAATGTGGAACTTCCACCAATTGTTCAACTTGTAGAAGTCTGTTAGTATTTGAAAACATTCTAGTGGCCAAATGCTCTGCCATAATTATAATAAAATCTATTCTAACTCAGCATCTCCTCCAATTTATTTGCATTTTTATTAATTATCCCTTAGGTAATATCATTAACTCTTCAAAAGAACAGAGCTGTCTGCTTTGAAATCCCTTGCATTAGACTTTGTACTAAATGTCAATATGACTTTTAAAATGCAACATTTCAACATTCACCATTTCAACATTCCTTTATATGACAAATAAAAGTAGCAACAACAAATTATTACAGTAACAATGAAGTATTTTTAATTAAACTGAACTGCAAGTGATTGCTTCTGGCCACTGTCATAGATTTCAATAAAATCAAGTAGGCTCTTGCATGCAAAAACGACAAACAACTTAGCCTTGAACATTTATATGCATTTTCTCCAATATGTCCCTAAAACTCTTTATGTATTTCTCAAATAATGATCTTTAAAGACAATGATAATAGTAATCTATATTATTTGTCTTTGTGTTAATTCTTCTTCAGCTGATCAATCACACGCATTTATTCAAACCAGTAAGGTAAACATTATAACAAAAGTCCATGACTTATTTAAGATTATATTTATGCAAATGTTTAGGGAGATCCACTGATCGCTTTGTATCGCTTGCTTCCAATTTTAAAGCTTAAATTCAAATTAAAATTAATCACTCTTGAAGTGATTATGTAGTCACCCAACTCTATTCTTCAAGTAGCAAAATTTACCACTTCAAATTCATTTCTTTTTAAACTTAGAGATCTTGGACTCATTGTACATTTCTATACAAGTTGTATTTATTTAATCCTTCCAATTAATTTCCATTCAATTCAACATTTCAATGGAAATTAATCACAAAATTAATTTAATCTTCATTTTCCCAACATATCAAACAAAAATCATATCTATATGAATGAAAATAATGACAATAGATACATATAAATGTGGAATGCAAACAACTTTAATAATTACAATTAATTAAAGAAGGCAGTAACCATAACAGGGAAACAAATGAATAGCTACGATATGTGGGACTGGTTTGGGTAATAACAACAAAAATGTTACAATGTTATCAGAAAGTAATATTTTCTCAAATGAATAAAAGCAAACTGGTCAACTAAGTTAGGTATATAACTAACCAAACATGAGTAAGCAACAGAAAATCTTGATTAAACCAGAACATGCAATTTTAAAAATCAAAGCTGCATAGTTGAAGTAGGGTACATATAACATGTGTGTGCCCTTTACCTAAACATCTCACATAAAACTAAACGGTATTAAAATCATATTTTATATTTGCAACCAATTCTATGCTTTCAGGATGCATTAGATGCCTAGCAGAAAATGTCATTGGTTTTGAGTTCAAAACTACAGCAGGAATTTTGTTGTGTTCATGAACAGAATATTCACTTTGCATCTCAAAATTGATATTGAATAAATCTAGTTCAGTCCCATATTAGAAACTGAGGCAGTGATACTCCTTTCCCATTCTCAATCACTTTGGGAAGCTTTGCCATAGGATGTGAGCTCTTATTCTGATCAAAGGCTGTATGTGATGGTGGCTGTCTCACACTACTTCCACATTAAATTCATCTGTCAAGAGGAGATATCTCCTTTGGTTATGAGAGATTCTCACAATAAAGGTGCAATAAGACGAGGGTTAGCACATCAAATCCAGGTAGTAAATTGAAAGTTCTAGATTCGATCATTAGTATAATTTGGAAATATAATATGACCTTAAGGTGTTTGGAGAATATATTAATCAAGTGGTTGTATAAATGAAATATCCAGGGTAAGAAAATAGTAATGAAAAACAGACATATAATTTCAGTTGTGGATTAATCTTTTCTATTATTGTCAGTGCAAGATTCTACCTTTAATGCCATTTTATATAAAAAGACTTCTGTATATTCCAACCAGCCCTATTACTTATTTATTTATTTATTTATTTATCTATTTATGTTTGTGCTTCTGTTTCAGCTTCACTCAGCAATGATTTCTTTCAACATTATTCTCAGCTGAGTCAACCAAACTCTTCCTTTTCTCTTGGTATTTGGCTCATCCAAAGTGATATTAACCACTTCTCAAGCAGGAAGCATATGGTCTAAACACCACCATCTACTTCTTCTTCATCTATATGTGGTACTTGCATAAATGTACATATAAATAAAGACAAACAGGCGAATGGATGGACAGTACCTCAGGCAAATAAGACCAGGGGAGACATGGGAAAAAGCAATGAGATTAAATATTAGACTTAATATGTTGTGTGTCATAGATGAAATGGAACTAGAAGAAGAGTTGCAGTGGTACCATACTACAAATGCACTTAACCTCGATATCACAACAAAGCAGCAACTGAAATGATTATATTTTAAAATACATGATGGGTTGATATATATGAAACAAGTGACTAAGCACTTTTTTACATCTCTTAACTCTACATAAGTTGAATTATTGTACACAAGCCTAAATATATTGAATACAGCTTCACATACAATTTCATATATGAGGGGTTCTTTTTCTATTTCTATTAAAGCAGATATAATTTTTATAATACATCAACTGATCAAAAATATTTACCACATCAATTTTATTATATGCAATATGCATGTTGTATGGTTGCAAAACATAGGCATTAAATGCAAAAGATGAAAAGAAATGAGATGAGCATGCCCTATTGGATGTGTAATGTTAGCATACTCGAACAACAGGATGCAAATGAGCTGAGAGAAAAAACAGGTTATAAAAATAATGAGACTGTGCAAAAGAGAATACTGAGCTTCACAGATATGTGATATATACAGAGGATTACAGTTAAAAAGTACCAAATTATCCAGTGGGTGGAAGATGCAGAAGAGAAAGACCAAAAGTAAGGAAAGACTACAGGTTGGTGTGGTGACAAATATTAAGTATAAATATAAACAGCAAGTGTTTTGGAAAGAGAAGGAAATATAGATGTATTTGTAGGTTTTATTGATATAATTCTCATGAAAGGTATACAGGTATATATACGTGTGTAATGTGTGTGTGTAGATAGATAGATACATACATACATACATACATGCATACATACATACATACATACATACATACATACACACACACGTTTGTATTGAAAGAGAGAGAGAGAGAGAGAGAGAGAGAGAGAGTATATTTCAAAGACAGTTGTTATAGATTTAAATATCATATCATTAAAAATTTAGAACCAAAGTTTCAAATACCAAGAAAGATTGAAAATGATTTATTCATTCATTGCTTTACATTTGTTTATTTTTCTGAAATATTTGGGTTTTGTGCTTTATGAATTGAACTTCTAATGTTTTTTAATGTTTGAATATATTTCAAATTTTATAGAAATTAACAGTCCAAAGTACAGAACATACTATCTGAATAGTTTAGACGTACAAACATATTTAAACATGAAACAATGAAAGAATATTTTTTTTTACATCTTCAATGGCATTAGAAATTGCATACTATTTGAAGATATAATTTTTTTCAAATGAGAAATTTTATTACTAACAGGAGCATTTCAATGTATACTGTCTATAAATTGTGTGAAATATAATTGTCTGCCATTATTGTTACAGACATCTGTAGAGTAGTTTAAGATGATTTGATATCAACATATATCCAATTTAAATGTGAAACAATGAACGAATTAAGTATTTTCCAATTCTCCATGTTATCTGAAACTACATACAACTTTATGAAATTATGATTTTTTTAAATGAGGAATTTTAATTTATAATACAACTTTATTCCAAGCCTTCAGAATTGTTGCTTGATATGTCAATGAAACATATCTCAAAGCTTGTTAAAGAAGCTGCCCCACTGAAGGAGAATATAGATTGGAATAGTACCTTGTAAGATGCTATAGTCTTCTATTTTCCAAGTAAAATTAGGAGATTCTTCGCAATTATTTATTTCTTTTTTTGCACCTGTTCACCATCAAATAGTCAACAATTTTGGCATTATCAGCATGAGAGTAAACACACTAATCAAAAAACAAGAGTTAAAAAACCTACACCTTGAATGTACTTCTACCATGTACAGTCAAGCACTGATCCCATTGAAAATATACACAGTTCATTACTAGTGAGTATTTTGAAGAGTGCACAGTGCCACCTCCCTAATGAACAGCAACCCTTTGTCAAGAGATTCTTTAAGGCAACCAGCTATGGACATTGAGCAATTGAAAGAGTATGTCCATTAAAATGAACCACTCTTGGTTACAGATAGTAATTAAAACGCTTGTAGAGGGATTTTATAATTAGTGACATCTAACTGGGAAGAAATAGTTTTCTTTTGTGTGCTTTTGGCGGCACTGGCAAAGCTATTTTGATCATAAGATTAGCAAAAGTCTCTTCACTCAAACAGATTACTATTGCAGTGGCCTCTTCAAGAATTATTGCAGATTTGTTCACAAGTAGCAGGACTGCTTATTCTACTTTTAAGCTGCAAATAGATTTTGCATGCAATGATAGTCCTGTGATTAATTAATATTGATAAAAAAGCTGGACAGGCATAAGTTAGGAAGCAGGTCAAACAGAAAGTATGAGAAGAGAGGACAATATCTTTCTGGCATTTGTTACACTCATTTGCACTTTACAAGATTTCAGGAGTAACACTAGCATTCTGAGTAAAATTACAGGCTTGCTTTCTGGCGATTTCAGCACCAGCTGATGAATTGAAAGTATGCCTGAAAGAAACCTGTACTTGAAGACAAAAGAGAAAATTTATTCTTTCTACAACACAAGAGCTCCAATAAATAGTGATGTCATAGTAGGCTTGTTTGCAACGGTGTTACATCAGCTTGAGGAAGTGGTCAGCTGCCAGTTGACACTGAGATTGGAGATGTCAAAATATAAAACTGTGAAATATAAAACAGTCATCAACATTTCTCAAGAAATGCTACTGAAAGTTTATCATGACCGCTCGCTTTCACAGAATTGTAGATACCAACTTCCCATCAGAGCATGATGTTGCTGAACAAGAACTGTTGTCTACATCAGAACTCTTGCTCAATAAAACATTTTTTTCTGTAAGGATTATTTGTTTTATGTGTTGCATATCAATTTAGTATTACAAGAAAATATAAAAAGTAAAGCATAAAGATAACATTTTCTTAACCTACAAGATTAAAATTACTAATAAACACAGAATAAAAAAGATCCCTTTGTAACCATATAGTCTCAAGTTCTATCACATTACATAACACCTTGTGCAAGTGTCTTCTTCAGGAGCCCCAGGCCAATTAATGGTGAAATGAAACTATATGGATGCCTATGGTACACGTTTGTCTCTGTGAGTGTATCTGTGCATATGAGTTATGTACATAACATATTCACTGTGTATTTGTGGTAATGTCTACCTTATGTATCTTTCCCTGAAAGTGTTGAGCTAAAATGAGTGACATTTGTTGTCATTCCCTTTCAGCAGATCGTCCTTTTTCTCCAGCTCTGCCTTTTTGATAAGAAGCGGAATTTAAGATTCCCGTACTTCAAAAATAGGTAAGTGCATGCAACTGTTAAAAACAGCATTGAAGATGTTTATTTATCTAACCCATTCTAGGACAGAAAAAGGGATGCAAAACAAAGGGGAAAACAGTTTCAAAAGCTTAACACATGATGGAAGCTGAGAAAAGTTTTACTTTAGACATGTATCTGCATTACAATGAAGAAATATGCAAATGTAATCTCATACAAAAAGAAGTACATAAAATCTTGTTAGAATTGAAGTCATTTACATTTAGCAAAACACTGTTTCTGCACATTCATCACCTGGGCAATACAAGGTACCTCTGCTAGTAGGCAATATATATAAAGCAGTGATATGGCATCTGAACAATGCAGACTGGCTATCTTTCACGTTTATATGTTATATTATAGTTACATAACTTCATACCAGGTCCATTAAGGAAAGTGGGAGGAAGAAGAGAAGGAAAAGACTTTGGAGATTAAAAATATATTTATATAACATATACAGCAAAGTTGTGAGCAGTTAAAACAGATTTTTCAGCAAACTGGTTTTTCAATGCAAAACTACACTGGTTTGTTCAGATAACTTCAAGTCTTTTATTTTATGAAAACAAATGCTGAATATAAAAAATGTAATTATAATCATAAACATGCTTTACATCTCTGTTGCTTCCTTTGACAAAACACAGGTATAATAGATGCTTTCCCCCTCTGTTTACTATAATCATAAAGAATTATTACCCAAAAGTTTATAACATACCAACACAACATATACATACATACATATATATATACATATGCATGCTGTCTATATATATATATATATATAATGTGTATGTGTGTATGATAATTCAATTCTATTAGTACAACTCGTAGTAGATAGACTTATAATAATAAGGTGTAAATATTGGGTTTAAAATGCTTGGAATAGAAAATGTCTCTGGGATTCAAAACTGCATCTTCGGTAAACATAAGGCTGTTACAGAAGATGTGGGTTCAAGTCCCACAGGCAGCCTTCAGCTTTTTCTGTCAATGAGTTTTTTAATCTAAAATTTACACACAGTTACTTATAGCTTTATCTACTTTAAGTTTATCCATTAAAAATGAATTATTTTGCATTTTCTAAAAGTTTCTTGATTCTTATGATATAAACAGGTGCAGGTGTGGTTGTGTGGTAAGAAGCTTGCTTCCCAGTCACATAGTTCCAGGTTCAGTCCCATCGCATGGCATCTCACGCAAGTGTCTTCAACTATAGCCTTGGACCAACCATAGCCTTGTGAGTGGATTTGGTAGATGGAAAATTAAAGAAGCCTGTTGTGTATGTGTGTGTGTGTATGTATATATATATATATATATATATATATATATATATATATATAT
>NC_068983.1:78621579-78623367 GCF_001194135.2 Octopus bimaculoides
ATATATATGTATTTATGTGTGTGTCTTTGTGTCAGTGTTTGTCCCCCCAACATTGCTTGACAACTGATGTTGGTGTGTTTACATCCTAGTAACTTAGTGGTTTAGCAAAATAGATCAATAGAATAAGTACTAGGCTTACAGAAAATAAGTTCTGAGGTATGAATAATGGTCATTACATATTTTTTCCTTTATTGAAGTAAATTTGGCTTACAGCTGTTTCCAGTAATCATTCGTTACTGATAGGTTTCTCAATTGGTCTATTGATCAGTTGAGAAAAGTTGAACAACTAATTGTTAGACTGGTGGGCCAACAGAGACCTAATGAAATATTTTGCCTGGATTGATAATCCCTCACCAATAGCTCTGTTTTAAAACTTACTTGCAAAAAGGATGCCTACGTTCGATCATATAATAATACAAATAACATGTGAGTATATGCATATACACGTACATGTGTGTACATACCTACATCTACATGTATATATAGAGATGCATATCTGGGTACAGGACGTCACAAAAAAACGTGGACAAAATGAAAAACAGAACATAAACAGAGTACAGAAAACAAACAGGCCACATAGAGAACATTTTCTAATGGCCATGCTTTCCTTATTCAGTCAGAATTGGGTTGAAGTGTTTCCAGTGCATTGATAGAGAGGGAAGATTTGGTATTTTGGGTTTATGTCTGTAGGGCACTGATATAGGCATTTGTTTATGGGAATTTTCCTGGTTGTGAGGTTCCAGATTTGTTACCTGTATACCTTCAGTCTATCCCTTAAGGTCAAACTAGTTTCACCTGTGTAGTTTCCATCACACCCACCACATTTGAGAACATAGATTAAGTTCTTTGATGCGTAGGTGTAGTCCTGCAGTTAGAGCGGCTGCATCTTTTGACTTATGGGGTTGTATTTTTGGTGGGTCATTTGGCACTGGTAAGTAACCCTTTTGGAGATTGCTGTTGTCCCTGACTTTCAATAATTTTATGTTTCTAGTGATTTTTTCCATCGTAGGTCATTCATAAGGAGGAGTATGATTTGATAGATGATGTTGTATGCTTCCATGTTCCTTGGATTGTGTGTTGATATGTAAGACAAAGTTTTAAGTGCCATAGGGTTTTCTTGTTTTTCGTAACTCTTGAATACCTTTTGTGTTTGCATGTTTTATTCCTTGCTTGATTAAACTAGCCAGGTATTTTCTTTCTAGTAATGTTTTTTTAAAGTTCTTGGAGTCGTTTATCTCAAGTTTCAGGATTTGATGCAATCATGCAAATTCTTCTTGCCAAGTTGAAAGGCATATTGATTTTAGTATGTCTTGGGTGGCAGGAAGAGAGTAGAATATATTGTTTCGAGTCCGTTGGTTTAAAGTAGATGTCGCTTTCAATTTTAGTATCCCTTAGGTCTTCAAATGTGGTGGATGTGATGGAAACTACATAGGTCAAACTAGTTTGACCTTGAGGGATAGACGGATGATACACAGACAACAAATCTGGGACACCATGACCAGAAAAATTACCCCTAACAAGCACCTAACCCAAAATACCAAATCTTCCCTGTTTATCAATGCACCGGAAATACTTCAACCCAATTCCAATTCAATAAGGAAAGCATGCTTATTAAAAAATATAAACTATGGCTAAATATCCTTTAATAACAAACTTTAAAGAAAAAACAATTTCTCCACAAAAAAAACAACCAGATACAACAGAAATAATGTGAAAACTTCAGTAATAGGCTTCCCACTGGGTTTCAAAGCCTCAGCCCCAAATCACTATACTATAACCCCCCCCCCC
>NC_068983.1:78623377-78638465 GCF_001194135.2 Octopus bimaculoides
AAACACCAGTTGCTGATGTCACTTCCCATTAGATCAATGAAATTTTACTGCCAATCCAAACCAGACCCTCAGAAAATAACAGACAAAAGACAAAATAGAGTGAAAAACTACACTTGTGTTATATGGTTAAAGAATATACTTAAATCGTTATGTTTGGAAAATGCTATAAAATTTTGTGTAAAGTAACATTGTTTTGGGAGAAATAACCAGTTTCGTATTTTCTTTTCAAATTTATCAAATTTCTTTACCAATATTGTGTCATCTCTTCATTATGAAGTGAAGTATGAGAGTTCCAGACATAGGAAGGTAATCAGGGATTTTTCGGTATAAGGGAGGTAATCAAAAATGTTGGGAATGACTAGGTTTTATTAATTTAACATGATTTGGTTAAGAAAGAATAGAATTTTAGAAGTAGTTAAGTTTTGCTTTATATTTTTTTCCCCAATGAGGTAAGTGTCTTTATTCGCAAGAGAAATGAACAACACACAATTACCATTTCTTGACATAATGGCAATTAAAACAACACCACAATCACAACTGATATTTATTGCAAAAGCTCAGATACACATCAGTACCTAAAGTTCAAATCATGCCACCCAACACACACAAAACACAACATCTTGTAAAGTCTGTAAGGAAAATCTTTACTATAGTAGATTATCCAAACACCAGGAGCATATGACTTATAGAACTCAAAGGATTTCTGCTCAAGCAAAAATACGCTCTCCTACTTATAGAAAATAACATATAATGAGTAAAAGAGATACCTATAGAACAATTTAGGGCAACAACGGAAAGATGAACGCATCAAAGGAACACAATACCATTTCTAGTAACACAATCTACATCACCAAAACATTTTTAACATGATCAAAACAAATTTTCCTGTCATGAAGCAAAGTGAAAAATTAAAAAACGTAACTAATCAAAGACTTATCTTAAGCAAAAGGCTATCACAAAACTTTAAAAAACTATTAACAAAGGCAAAAATCAACATGAACAAACAGGATAAAACATTCACAGTATCCAAATGTAATGATAATAGATGTGGAACTTATCAATACATGGATATTGGTAGATCCGTTAGAGCAAAAAAGGACAGATTTTCGCAAATTCAGATATGAACTGCAAAAGCAGAAATTGGATTTAGTACACTAAATGCCCTAATTGTGAAGAACTATTTATCGATGAGACAAGGAATGCATTATCAGAACGCTCACGTGTCCACAGACAACAAGTCCAGAACACTAATGTTCACCAAATTCCATTGAGTGAGCATATAGAAACATGTGGTCAGAAAAATGTTTCTAATTTTTCCTTTCCCCAAATTACATGACACAAGTGAGTTTGGAAGAAAAATAAAAGAAAAACGTTTTATTAAAATGTTCAAACCCATGCTGAACGGAAATAACAACGATAATATAACAAACTGTTAATGATGTGGATTAAAAAATATCTTTAACATATGAATATAAAAAAATTACAGAAGACTCCTACAAATTACAGAATTACAGAAGATTGAGATAAAAATGATCGAAATCAACAAAGTTTGCTCACTCATAAAACCATTACATGCAAACTACAAGCTAATTGGTTAAAATAAAGGTGGGAGCTATACCAGTAATATCGGTGCACCTGGCAAACCATGACATTTAAACTACATACAGATTGGTCAAAACCGTATTTGAAAAATTCAACTTGTCAGAGTCTTCAAAAAGATATAAAAAGCAAGAAGTCATTCATTTTACTACAGTTGTTAAGAACTCAACTATCAGTTAAATACATTTTAAAATTTGATCATTACTACGAACGTATGAAATTGCTAACTGAACTTTATGAACATTACAAAATATTTTTTCAATGTTTAACAAACTTCAACATCGTAAAACATTTTTTCTTAAATACAATAATAAAATACATGAAAATCAGACCATGTTGTAACTTTATTCAACTGATATATTATTCTATACACATTTACACAACTTCAGTGGATAAGTATATACATATAGGCGCATGTACGTGGGTGTGCGGGCGTGCATGTGCTTGTATGGACATGTGCACTTAAGCAATTACTATGAACATTTTTACTCCCTTAACTTTACTCCCTCCCCTTCTTTAGCAGTCATTCTAACAGCTCTTTTGTCTTAATAACGGTCAATCACAAAGTAATTTCCCTTTGTTTAACGGTCATTTTTATAGCATTTTTTCGATGGCCCGATAACTGAAGAGATGACGGCGTGGCTTTCTGCCCCAATATCCAAAACACAGAGTTTTATCATGGCTACCGAATAATTGTCACATATTATATTTACAGATAAATTCCTCTATTTACATATTGAGGTCTCTTTCATTCTTTTGTTGTCTTGCCATTTCTATCAATATATATATATATATATGCATACTAACACACACATGTGTGTGTGCGTGTGCGTGCATGTGTGCATGTACATAAATACATACACGTGTCACTTAAAAATAATCTAGAACTAAGTTGATGAAGACAAATTGTTGTTTAAGTTGAGCACTTAACAGAAGAAAACTAGTCTGCTTTCCTGAAGATCTATTACTGTCATAGATGTTTAAGCCTTCGACAAGTAAAATTGAGTTTAATAGTGCCTTGAATCTAGATCTTGTCTTCTGTGCCAGCATTGTCTCCTACAGAAGCAATCTCTTATAAATCAACTCCAACTGCACTTTTGATTTCATCTTAACTATGTCTCATGTTTTGTTCTATTTTTCACATGCAATTGTGATTATTGCCTTCACTTTTTATTTATTCATTTTTAGAAAAACAGAAATGAAAACGAATTCACTTGAGATTAAAAGATGCCAAAGAAATATAAACATGCTATATTTTACCAAAATTTTCACCTTTATAAAGCTACCTACAGAATTGAGTTTTCTGTAGAACAATTTTAATTTTGCAAAGTCTAAAATTATACTCAATAAGAACGAACAATATTATTTTTTACTTAATTTTTTGATTTTTTTTTTTTACTATTGCCCATCTCTTAATGGCACTACTGCTTTATTGCAAGAGCAGATATAGAAACAGTCAAAAATATCTTACAATATTTAGATTAATATTTCATATGTCTGAGTTCAAATGGTCATATTACAGGCGTCTGACATTACTTCTTATTCTTTTACAGAGGGTTAATAAAATAAACACCAGTAATATATTGAGGTTAATTCAATTTGTTTTATCGATTTAAATAATAAAAAGTAAAACAAAATAAAGGTCTAGTGGATCAAAAAAAGAAATCAAATTAAAACATTACACTTCTCACATCTTTCTGTCCTTGAAAGCCTATATGTTAATGGCTTTGACTTCTACACTTCTGTCATGGCTTTAGTTTTTTTTTCTTTTTTTTTTTTTTGTTAATGACAGTTCAAGCAGGCTTTCCAATAATACAGGTCAAATATAGATTTAAGACAGCTTCGTTATGAAGCTTTTAGAATATAAAGAGTTTGCTGCAACGTATTATTTCATTAAATTATTTTCCCTTTGTTTTCTGAAAGCTTTTCATTATTGTTATTATTGCTGTTTTCTATTAAAATGTGTTACACTGTTTCCACTATTCACGCCTTTTAATAACACTCTACTTTTTTTTTTAATACTGTAAACACTCTGAATGTAAGAGGGCTATTTTTCTTCCAATTTTTTTTTCTATCTTTTTCTCAACATAATCTCTTTACAGATGAACCTGAAAAGTTAATTCTCAGGTTACCAGACCAAATAAGAAGCTGACAATTTCCTATTAATTTCATCAACTCCACTACTTGTTCTTGTGAGACTTAATAGAAATCTCATTAATCACACTTACACACACATACACACACAAAGAAAAGTGATAGCATGCTACTTTTAGCTGCAAATGATGACAGGAGGAATCAAATTTCCTGGCCCTCTATGTTAGCCTATTAGAGTAACAAAACCCTCAATGGATTAAATCAAGCAGGTGGCAAGTCTGCTTCCAATCATATCAAAAGGTCTACAATAAAAAAAGAAAATGAAAATGAAAAAGTGAAGAAGCAGAATTTTTTTTAAATGAAATAAAGAAATAACATTACCACTTCAATCTTTCCATAAATTGATAAATTTGAGATATGCCATTCATCTTTTAGTATTAATTTATTTTGTTGTTGTTATTCCTCATCTAATTTGCTTCCATTACTCGAATTTAGACTCGGGACTAAAGTGGTGGTTCAGTTTTAATTCTTAATGTACAGATTTTTTTAAATTTAGAATATTCTGTTTGTTTTGTTTTTTTCTTTTCTTTCACCTTGTGTGTGTGACTGACTGACTGACTGACTATGCCTCAGAAATTCAATCAAACTGACTGTTTCTCTCTTCACAAAGCTGTTTATGATCTCCTAAGGGAGATAGTTGAAGGATTTCTTTTATTTCCTCAACTAATATAACAACTGTCATTGATCTTTGTAGCACAGTTGAGATTTTCATATTGAGAATACAACTGATCTTGTCCTTAGTGGAAACAGATAAATCATTTGCTTGTAATAAAACAGATCAATAAAATGATCTCTTATCTGCAAGTCATACACCTATTTTATCGTTGTTCTTTAGTTTCAGATCAGCTTTAACTGAGCTGACTTGTTTATGATCAAAGACATTCCAATCATGACCAACCATCCCTTAATTTGCTTCCTTTCAGACATAGCATGTCCACAGTGACATTATGTAGTGGGTCCTCTGTTTCTAAAACAGTAGTTTGTGATTTGAGAAAGAGTGGGCTGCTATTGCTAGAAGGTCAGCTAACAATAGCTCTGCTGTTAGCTCATGACAAATTTCACAGGAATTCAAAGCAGAGTCGATAGAATAAAGCCGATTATATTACTAGTAACACAATACTTAATATCTAACACACATATACAAGGTATTTGTTTTGCTAGTTCATGGGCAGGCTGGATTTTAAGCAAAGGAAAATATATTCTCATCAACACACTTGGTGTTAAAACTCCTGGAAGTCAGTCATAGACAAGCAAGATAACTTGCATAAAGTCCCATTCAAGAGCAATGGACATCGATGTTTTATTGTTTTTGTGATTTGTCAACACCACAAACCTGAATGAGGCCCTATGCAAGCTGATTCACCATCTATAACTATGTGTAAAATGGTGTAAAATGGTAAAATGATGTAAAATGGTATAAGAACATTAATGTTTTGCTTAGGATTAAACCGAAAAGTAACTAGATAAAAAAAGTTATTTTAAGTATTTGAAACAACAAATGTTCCCCTTTGTTATCTAAGTGTGATTCCAAGAGAATCATCCTTGTTTGTTGCCTATCAGAATTATGTCTTCTTATATAAGTCTTTTCAAATCTAGGTCATTTTATAAGGCTATTAACTCAACACCAGTACTTGAATGCTATTTCATTTTATTAACCCCAGAAGGATGAATGGTAAAGTTGACCTAACTAAGCTATGAACTTATAACATACGGGACTGTAACTAAATACTGCAAGGTATTCAACCCAGCAATGGAGCTTGTACATGTTCGATCAACCTGCCAAAACCACCATCAAAGCAGATTCCACCCCAACTTGAAAAGTATGATCTAGGATAATGTACACTTGGATCATAATGGAGGTAGAGCATAAAGAGAACACAAGGAGAAAGAGCAGCTACTTGTATTATAACTAGAGTTAACTTACTATTATATGCATTGGTCTGAATATGGTTTTTCTCATATGGGAGTCCAGACTTACAGCATAAGATACAGTGCAAATATAGACCAAGTCTACCATAGCAACCAGTATACTCATTTCAGGCTAAAGTGTAGCCAGCTCACTTATATCTTTACTTCATTGGACACTAAACTCTACTCGCGAAGATCTGTTGAGGCAAGTGAATTTGTAATCGAAATCGAACCAAATTCGATGACTGGCATCCATGCCAACCTCTCCTTCATTGGACACTAAACTCTGCTTGCGAAGACCTGTTGGGGCAAGTGAAATCGAAATCGTAATTGAACCATATTCGATGACAGGCACCTGTGCCAGTGGAGCACTAATAGCACTGTCTGAGCGTGATCATAGCCAGAGCATCTGCCTGGTTTCCATGCTAGTGGCCCATAAATAGCACCATTTGAGCATGATCGTTACCAGCTTCGCCTTACTGGCACTTGTGCTGGTGGCACGTTAGAAAATCATTCGAGCGAGATCGTTGCCAGTGACGCTGGACTGGCTCCTGTGCAGGTGGCATGTAAAAAACACCATTTTGAGTGTAGCCGTTGCCAGTACAGGGCGACTGGCCCTCGTGCCGGGGGCACGTAAAAGCACCCACTGCACTCTCTGAGTGGTTGGCGTTAGGAAGGGCATCCAGCTGTAGAAACTGTCAGATCAGATTGGAGCATGGTATAGCCATCTGGTTCACCAGTCCTCACTCAAATCGTCCAACCCATGCTAGCATGGAAAGCAGACATTAAACGATGATGATGTTGATGATGATAGAGCAGCTGGAGATTGTTTTTCTGGTATTATCTCAAAAACAGCAGTTAGGATCAAAGCCATTTTGAAGTATGTTAGCTTGGTAGTCTCTTGTGAGTAGACACTGATCCTGAACTGCTGTAAAGAAGCCTTATGTTCCTAATTGTGTATATTTATGTATAGTAGGGACAAAACCAACAATTTATATACAAGTATACAAAGAGAAAGGGGTTAATACATACCTATAGCACTCATATAAAAAGTAGTGTCAGGTTTGTTTAACATTTTTTCAATGTACCTCATAAATTTACTGGTATTTTTATATTGAATCAACTGTGCATAAGACAAAATAGTAAAGATTTACAAATTGTAAATAATAAAGTTAAATTAAATAATGAACTTAAATTGTAAAAACTATAATTACATTATAATGCAATACAATAGTGCTATAACTATTTTGTTACATTTTTATCTTTTCGTTCGAGTTGCTACTATGCACAGAGAAACATGGCACAGACTTATCTAGATAAATGCAAATCATTATTTATGAAAGGAGCAAATATATTGAAAATAATTGTGTGTTTGCATATGCAAATGTACGTATATACATGTATATATCTATATATATATATAATTATAAAATCTGGTAATTAGTCATATATTAATTAATATCAACTAATTATCAGTAGGCCAGCACATCTAAAGAATCAAAGAGATTCAGAAATATTATCTGCAATCTCAGGGGATTAAGGTACATTTTACAAAATAACGTCGACCACTAACGTGGACAATTAAGGCGCTAGAAATAGATCACATCTTGTGTCTATTAAAACCTAAATTGTTCTCAACATGAAATATAGCAGCATACCAAAAACGTGAGTGGGCAAGACATTTAAAATCACCTAAAGAAGCATTATTAAACAGGAACTAGTTTCGGATTTAACAAATTCTTACCGTTTGTCTATTCCTCATCAGCCTGATTTGTAATGAACCGTAATCATCAGAATCGTATACAGAGAACTGAAATTCCCACTTCAGTTAAAGTTTCCCACCTCATCTGTGCTTGTCAATTCAGCTACGCCTCCACCCCATCCACAATCACTTTTTCTTTCCCTGCCACCAATCATCCATCCATACTATATCTCCAGCACACTATCTTACATTATTACAAGGTCTGCTTGCTCCTACTACTTACCCATTCTTTCCCAACCTACACTTTTCTCTGTTCAATGTGCATGTAATCTACTTTATAGCTTCTTACCAGAGGCAAACACACACACACACACACACAAATATACAAGCAATCTGGAACACTTCCTTGCTCCCATCCCCACTGCAACCCCCTGTCCTTTCTTTTCCAACTCCATTTACCTCACCAAATACAACATTATTTCCATATAACCAACTCCTACACCACTACAATTCTCATTTATTGATTGAAATCCTTCCCCTGCAACCTCCTATATATCAGACAGACTGAACAACTCTTTTCTGACCAATTCACAGAATTTGTAATGACTCCCTTGTTGCATATCATTTCTACACTACAGATCACTCCATTCAGCATCTTTTAATGTTTGGTATTGCATTACACAGAGCTCTCCCAGTTTCTTCTCACCAATGTGAACAAGAACTCATTTTCATTCTGCTAAATTTCACACCATATGAACTCAATCATTACTATCTTTTATTTTTAACTTGCACATCATTACCTCAAATGCACGTGTAACACACACTTATGCATATGCATCCAGACCAACATGCAACCAAATACACACTCACACAAAATCACCACTTTTTCTGTTCCTACATGCAGGTGGATATAAACCCACCACTTAAAATGCCTACATATACACACACACATATGCATGTAAATATGTATATAACATGTACATAATATCTATCTGTCTACCTATCTAGCTGTCTGTCTATCTATCTATTTAGCTACCTATCCATCCATCCATCAATCCACAAATGCCTAACTGTCAGTCTGGATAAGCTTGGGTTTTCAGAAAATGAAATCAACCAACTGATTTGCACATTATAAATATAATCAATCTGTAAGCGGAAGTGTAAAATATGCAAGACTTTTTACAGGTTTAAAATGTGACATTGTTTCCATTATTTATATCCCAAAGATGAAGCTCTGTGTCTTTTTTTTAGAAACCAGCTCCTTCTTCAGAGGAAGAATTTAAATGATTACATATATACATGCATGCATACCCTGTTGATGTTGAAATTCCAATGAAGGAGCCTTGGCTCTAGGTTAGAAACCAGCTCTTTCTCTACTGGCAAGAAATCTTGAAATAAAACTGCATAATGATATACACGCATGCATGCATACATATATACATACATATAGAGAGTGAAGTATGAGAAAATTAGGAGGGGGCTAAGATGGGGGGAACCTGTGGAAAGTGAGAAAGTGTTGCTTTTTATGTGTGTGGTTTGTGGGTGGAGGTATTTGAGTCGTGCAGGCCTAGTGAGCCATCAAAACTCTCGACCCATGATAAACAGTGATGTGGCTATTAAAATTCATAACAGAATGTGTGTAAAATGTGGAAGGGTGTGCCTCTCAGTTGGAGGTCTAAAAAGACATGTTAAGAGAGTGCACATGGTAGCACCTGTTTCTCCTGCCAGCCTGCACAGTTGTCTGGTATGTAATAAAATGTGTAAAAGCTTGGCTGGGTTTAAAATCATATAAAGGCATTACATGGCAACAATCATGAATCATTTCAGTAAGTCTTCTTGGCAATGGCTTTTCTTGTGCAACGAGGATGCAGCTGTGATACATACATACATACATAGTTTTGTACAAAAACAACTAAAACTCATACTGCAAATAACTCACACACACACACAGACATGTTTGCACACACACACAAATACATGCATTCTTATATTACCTATTTTACCATAGCCACCCAACAGAAAACAAAGGATCATTTGCTAGAGTAAGGCGATGCTTGTTATGTTAAACTGAACAGAGAATCAGACTGGCCATACATGATAATGAATTTTGAAAGTAAGTTCTGTGGTAAATGGTACAAATTCATGTCAGTCATTGTGTTGTCAACCTCATACCTCAGACACAGCTAACTAGTTACCAGGTCATATTTATGTAGTTTATTTGAACTGGCAGTGCTTCCCAGTAACACTGTTAAACCAGATACTTTTGGAAATTGTTCATATTCCTAAATGTGAAAATGCCCTGGAAAAGGCTGATCAAATTTAATTCATTAATGTTCCAAAATATGCCCCCAGAGCATTTTACTTCCTCTTCTGTATTAAATGCCTGCACAAACTGAAGGTAAGTATTCCACCAGGCATATGACTAACTAGAAGAACATCATGAAAGTTTAGCAGAATTTCCAGTGTTGAACATCAATTCTCAATGATGGAACTGAGCAAGGCTTACAGCTCAGTGGAAGTACTGCAGGAAAGAGCGCTTGATAAAAGTCATCGTTTGTGTACATCAAACAAAAACTTCTACAGGTGCATGGCACAAAATCTAGCGACATTCTAGAAAGAATTTTGGAAGCAGATGGACATTCTGACAAAAGGGACTCTTCAAAAGAAAACAATTACAATTGGAAAGTCATTGACTGTAGGTCTTTTCAATCAGAGTTGACTTGAAATGAAGTGAAATAGTGTAATACTTACAATGCTAAACCACGTTGATTAATTATTATTTTTTCACAAGAGGAAGTGAAACTACTATATTAATATATTCTATACTAAAGTATTAGTATAGAAAGTGAAACCACTATACAAATGCATCGCTCTTATTATTTTGCTCAGGTATTCTGCAAATGACCTAATAATATATATTAGTACTTGAGCCTGTGGCATGCTTCAAAATATGCTAACAATTGTTAAAAGTTAACGTATTCAAAAGCAAAACATACAATCAAGAAAATATTCATTAATAAAAGTAAAATTGACTTCCACTACACCATTTTGTAGTAATCAGATTCCAAAGCTAATTCAGACATAATTTCTGGTTTGGTGTACTCATCTGCCACTACTGATTTGATGGCATTGTCTTTCACAAACACTGGCAGTCATTCCTACTTGTTTTTCTGAGTTTATTATTATAACCAACTCAGTATTTTTCAAACGCTTTATGTTCCTAATTCAAACCTCACTGAGAATTTGGAACAGTATTGAAAAAATGTGTTCGTTTGAGCTCTATATATTTTAAGTTCAAATTCCACCAAGGTCAGTTTTGCCTGTCTTTTCATTTTTGGGGGGGATCAATTATTAAAGTACCAGTCAAGTATTGGAATTAAAATAAATGGCTAGCAACTCTCTGCTAAGTTTATAATATTGTGACAATGTTAGCAGTGGTTATAATCTTGTGCACATAATACCTAAACCATGGCTTCAATGCATAAAGTTTATTGTGTAAATTTGAAACATTATATTGTGATCATAATTGATAAAGTTGAACTTATGGAAAGGTAAAACTCAATGCTGGTGTATCTGTGAGAAGCTTATGTACATTGACAATCTATGAAATAAACAAAATCAAAAATTATTCCAGTTCTTTGCTAATAATGAGTAAAAAAAAAAACAATGAAAGACAGGAAAATCTCAGAACTAAATAAAGTTCCTATAATTTAGAATATGTGAAAGTACTGAGTTGTCTGTGAATTTCAAACAATGATATGGTTTAAAATATAAAATAGTAATAAACAATGGATTCAATGGCTGCATTTGTTGATATGTTTATCAAATTAGTTTCTGATGACTAATTAAGCTCTGAGATGGTCTACCATACCAATGATGCCACCCTATGTCAGAAATATACTCGAAGAACACTCACTCTGACAACTGAGGATACAGAATCACCCTCAAGTTATAAAGCTGAAAGATTGCTTCACTGAGTTGGACTTGTTTAATGCTGTATAATTCTATGATAATAGGTAAAAGTTTATGACTGAAGGCCTTCAAAGACATGACAGTTTCCAGTAGTTTATCTTGCCAATAAGATGGGATGACAAACAACTAACATAAAATTGGAATGGTTTGAAAATTATTTTGTACCTGAAATAATAGCTCACTGTGACTTTATGGACCACAACTCTAAGTAAGGGTTACTTTAGACAACTGTTTTGCACTTACATTAGCAAAACTGATAGAAAATAATGTTTTTGTTATTTACTTCTTTCTAACTGTGCATCATAAAACTCGACCACTTGTGTTGGAAGGCAGCACTGAAGTTAACTGTCTTCTGACAGTTATAAAAACAATAATTCATAACTATTCTAACAAAACATAAAAGAATTCAGTGTTTCAGAACTAGTGACCATGTACAGTAAAATAGCTAATTGAAATTTTTTTCCTGACTTCTGTGTTTTAAACACTATTGTAATAAGTAATTACAACTGTAGAAATTGATATATAAACATTCCTATCATTTTCAATTAGTTGAAAGGATAACATTTGAATAAGATTAAATCAACAAAGGTAAATCCAAATATAAACGTTGTCTTTCATATGTTATGCTTCTCTTTGAAAACCATCAGCTCCTCAATTTCGTACTAAACAATGGCATAGTAAGTTTACTTATGTCTAAGAATCATTCCTTGCTTATGAGATTCCTGCTGAGTGTAGTTAATACTGACAGACAATCACAGAGACTTTTAAAGAAAATTAATAAAAGAGATATGGCTTATTACATTGCCAATACTTGGAAGTCTGTGGAGGCATCCACACTGAAAGATGAAAGGCATAAATTCTGGCCAGGTTTTACACTTAAATCTGCACTTGCTGAAGACATTACAAATGATTTTACAGAATTTTGGATTTCAAAAGAAAAGTAGATAATACATGAGCTAATTTTTTTGCTCCTGATGCAACTAATCCTGCTACAAGGATCTTGCACTGAGGATGGGTGAAGATAATAATGTTGGAATGAGTTAATGTAGATGATGGTGCAGTTGTTGTTCATCATTTGACTTACTCAGAAATCAGGCAGATGTTTGTAAATCTTGAGAAAGATGGTAGTAAAGAAGAAAGCAGTGGTGAAAATGAGAAAAATGTAGCCAAAACAATCTCTATTGACAGATGAATTCATTTGACAGGTGAGGAGCTAAAAGGCCCAGAGCAATACAGCTTTATAACTAAAGAAGATATAATGAATATTTACATGCTGCAGGATAAAATAAACTAAGAAATGCTAAAATGTATGAAGCAGCTTTGCTTAGAGGACAAGTTTTAAACAAAATAAACGAATCAGTACCATCAACATGCCCACCAAGATTTATTGCATAAAAGTGTGTGTGTACATCATATATATTTTTTTCTTGTTGCAAGGTCAGTCACTGATCGCCATTTAGCTTTTTATATATTGAAAACTGGAGCAGATTCCTGCTATCTCTAGTGGTTGGGTGTTCATCCCTGAAGACAAGCACAAATAGCCTGAAGCTGTCATCTGTTAGAAGACAGTAGGGATTCACTCCCCTGTTGCAATATATACCAGGTGCAGATTGCATCGATAACCAGCTTGCAGAGGTTCTGCCTGGGGTTAAACAGTAGTAACATCGAACAGCCATATTGTTGTGGCGATAAACATTACTTCTCAGTATAGTTGTTACTTTCATCCCTTATTGAGATTTCTAACTCACTACTTTGCTTATTATATATATATATATGTATGTATTGATCGTTGGTAAAGCATAAATCTGTGAAAGAAGCACACTCTAAGTTATAGAACAGTATAGTATAAAGATATGTAAGGCCAGTCTTAAAATCTGCAGAGGATAATTGCATTACAAGAAAGAAATGTTGAAAAATAGGCAAAGTGAAAATACAAATTCAAATAATTTTTCACTATGCGACAATGATTTAATGTATGTGCAAAGAGTGGTAGTACCAACTGCACTACAGAAACGTGCATTGCAGGAATTCCACAGTGGTCTCCCAGAAATGTCGAGAATGATAGCCTTAATGAGGAATTATGTATATTGACCGACAATGGAAATTGTGTAAAATCATGTAGGGGTTGTGCACGAGCAACCAAAGCACTACTGGTAAAATACCAATCATGGCCTGAGATGGATAGTTCATGGTCCAGAGTACATATCGACTCCGCTAGACCAGTAAACCAAGCATACTTTCTAATTATTGTTGATAGCAGCCAGAAGTATGCAGGTGCAATAAACCAACCTCAAACACAAAAATAAAGTTCTTGTACTAATTATTCGCCCAACACAGTGTTCCAGACACGTTAGTATTAGATAATGGAACACAATTGAACTGGACCAGTGAAGCAAGCGTAATTTCTAATTGTTGTTGATAAAAGAAGAATCAAATTAAAAATGTTAATCCAAAATCACAGCAAAACCATTACATTAATCACCATCATCATTTAACATCCTCTTTCCATGCCAGCATTGGTGGGATGGTCTGACATGGAACTGGCTAGCAGGGAGCTGTCTAGACTCCAAGTGTTTGTTGTAGCATGGTTTCTGCAGCTGGATGCCCTTCCTAACACCAATCGCTTAACTGAGTGTGCTGGGTTCTTTTTATATGCCACCGGCCTAGGTGCATTTATGCAGCACCAGCACTGGCACCTGTAAAGAACAAGCCTGTATGTGTAGAAGACAGTGATTTTACTTGGTTTGATGTATCTTATCAAGTACAGCAAATCACCACATCTCCTTGTCACTTCCTCGGTGAGGCCCAGTATCAAAAGATCCTTTCTCACCACTTTGTTCCACATCTTCCTGAGCATATCCCTTCCACAGATACCCTCTACATTTAGCAACACCTAACTTGCATCACTTCTTGTGCCAGCAGTTTGATTTTGATCATCAACCATGATTTGCAAAAATTGCATCAAAGTTTTCATGAGCTGATTACACATGCACCATTCTGACAATCCACTAAATTTCAGATTTAAGTTTTCCAGTGGCTGGTATGCTGTCGTGCAGCTTTTCTCCAGAAGAAAATGGAGCAGGAGAAAGAATGAATAAAACAACAGAATCATATTGTAAATGTTGCTTCAATACGTTATTGGTCAGCAGCACACATTTCAACTAAATTAAGAGAATAATTAAGAGATGAATTAAGAGAATTCTCTGCTGATCACCACTTTTATAACTAGCTATAACTGGAGTATTGTTATGGCACTGAGATCGATAATCTCCTAACAGCATTTCGTCTTTTACTATTTGTTCCAAAATGGCTTCCACTGCATTTCAAAACCCATTTGTTTTAATGTTGGTCAATTGCAAATAATTCCAACAATTTATTATAACTTAATGTTATAATGTCTTACATCTTCTTTTGACTTTGATTACTCAAGTAAAAATGAATTTTTAATTCTTTGGGCCTATTAAATTGGAGAGTTAAAAATATAAGAATATTTTATTGAAATATTTTTATCAAAGCTAGTGTTGAACAAAGTCATCAATACTATATCAAAGGCCAGTTTAAAAATTCTAATATTTTAATGCAATATAAACATAGAGATATAGATATATGCATATACACATGTATAATAATTAAGTACAATATGATATGTACGCACACACACATATATATATACATATACACACACACACCTACATACATATATATGTATATATATATATATATATATATATATATATATATATATATATATAT
>NC_068983.1:78639440-78652482 GCF_001194135.2 Octopus bimaculoides
TATATATATATATATATATATATATATACACATATATATATATATATATATATATATATACACATATATATATATATATATATATATATATGTTTATAATTTGGTATAAGATGAAAATTTCAGATATTTGTCTTAAACATTCAGTCAAGCAAATTCATAATTCAGATGCATGACATGAGATATTATTCCATTCAAATAACCACATATTTATATTAAGACATACATGATAAGACTATAGAAATATAAGAATATAAGCATAAAAAAATTAAAAATATATATAAGGAGTACCATGAAAGTATAAAATATAGTTAGAATAGCTTAAAGGAGGAGATTGAAAGGATCAGTCCAAACCTACATCTGTTCCGGAAAAGTTTTAAGGGGCTGTAGGAAATAATCCGAATTCAATTCACTGTTTTATGTTTATTTTTATGGTGCTCCAGCATGGCCACAGCCTAATAATAGAAACAAGTAAAATAGACATATACGTGTGTGTGTGTGTGTGTGTGTGTGTGTGTGTGTGTGTGTGACCATATAAAATATAGAGCATATCTTAACAAAATATAAAACTTGTCAGGAAATGCAACTCTGCAAAACTTGCCACTCAATGCATATGCTTTCTCTCTCCACCCCAGCCATACACCTTTGCATACAACATCATCATGCAAATTTGTTTTCCATTTGAAACATTAATTGAATCTCAAAACACTGTGATGTAATCACATCTTCTCTTCGTAAACAACCAAAACACACCCTAAAATATCTCATCTGACAAACAAGCCAGCCACAACACAGCAGCAAAAAGAAATAAAATTGTATGTCTATTTTACAAAGTGATACTAGCTAAAGTTGACAAAGTGAAATTGGTATTCTATGCTAAAAGACTGTCCACTATTGGAATGAAAGTATTATCTTGTAACTGTTTGTTTTATTATAACATATAAATAAGATAAAATTCTAAGGCAATCCAGTTATTACCATTTATCAGGCATTCTATATCTAAGACAACATTATCCAAAATCTTTTGTTTTCAAGAAAAGAGGATGTAATTTAAAAGAAATTTCACTGCTACTGTTAGTAAATCAAGTAACCATGTAGTTGCTCCTTTGGTTATTTGTGGAGATGTTGCTATTCTTTATGTGCAGTGTATTAGTATTGCTATTTCTCTTCTATAGAAGTGTGTAAGTTCTATAATTGTAGTTGTCCTCCTACTATGATTCTTGCTGCCATTTGTGAAAAGATTGCTATCTGCCTCATCCCAAAATGAGAGATTGCTATGTTGCTATTTTCCTCCAACATACAAATCAATTCTTAAAAAAATAAAATTGTTTCTTTTAGTTACTGCCAATGTTACATGTCTACAAATACTGCAAAAAGTGATTCACATTTAACAGAAATCAATATTTCCCTTCTTTTATCATTAGAAAAAAAGGACCCTACCCACAAAATGTTAGAACTCTCCTTTACTAACATTACATAAATTTATCTTGTTTTATGAATTGTGTGAATTGTGACTTTTTCTTTTTCATTTTTTTCCTGCAGATACAACACCACTTGTTTGTTTTGTTTTTTGTTTGTTTTTTTATTAGATTTGTTTATCGTTTTATCTATGCTCAGTGCTTCTAAACTCTTTGTTTATCAATAATAAAAATGACAATCTTCAATATTGGCCACTAATTTTTGACAGACTTATGTTAAACCAACCCCAGTTATCAGCATTACTTTACAACAGAAATTCCATTGATTGCATATCATCATTGAAACTTGTTAAATTTCATTCTAAATGAAAAGATCCATTAAGTTATTATTAATAAACATATTGTTTTACCAAACTAACATGCTAGATTTCAATGATCCAATGAAGGTGTCTTTTACATTGTCATTCTGCCAATAAGAAAGATGATTGTGTCGGCGGTGACGGCAGCGGCAGCGGCAGCTGCAGGGGTGGTGACAGCAGCGGCGGTAGTGGTGGTGATGCTGATGATGATGATGAGGATGAATAAACATAAGCAACCCTCTTAAAAATGAAATAGATTGACTGTAGAAAATGAAAAGGGTGAAGACAGTGCCAGTTATTGCTGGGACTCCGGAGACACTATCAGAAGATATTGAGAGGAATATAAAGGAAATGGGAACTGTGACAAAAGGTTTGCCTCCTTGGTATGGCCAGAATCATCAAGAAAGTACTAGATAGCTGAAGAGAACAGATAGCATGGTACCATAGGCTGCAGGTAGCAAGCTTGCTACTCATGCAAGACTCCAGGAGTTCCAACAAAACTTTATTTAAAAGAATAATAATAACAATAATAATGTGCTTATTATGATGCTCAGGTGCACTACAACTTTTGGAAAAGAGTAAAAAGGGGAGAGAAAAGCAACAATACATCAAGTAAAGAAAGACAAATATAAAAGCCAAAAGTACATGCATAGCAGACAGGATAACACTAAAAGACAGAAAAGGGAAGAGTAAAAGGGCTATAAAGAGGAAAGTGCTCGCAAATTTTGGAAAGCATGGAATATTTGAAGGATGCAGTGTCCTGACAGCTAAGAACTACCACAAGATTTTTATTCCATACTTTGATAATTTCGAGCATGAAAGAATATTTCTAAAAGTCATAGGTGCTGTGCTGTTTTTTTTTTTTTTTAATCTTATAAAAAGGAAGGACACATTGGATAATGTAGTACATGATATTCATAATGATAGGACAATCTTGCTCAGAATATCTTTGATAATAGGACAATTTGATGAAGGCTAACTTAGGGCTAAACATCAATGACTTCTAGAAGAGTTCAAAGTAAAAATATGGGATAATGTATAGAAAAATCTCAAGAAACCACATATTTGTTTAGAAAAGTATTAAAAGAAGAGGCAGCAACCATGACCTTTTCCTACTTTCTAAACTACAAAATAAGGCTGATGGAATAAATGTTTGGTTTGAATTATTGCAATAAAAAAAAGGTAATAGAATTGGTTGGGAAAAAATTCTTCTTATACAAAAAGAAAGGTAGAAATATGATCTTTTTTAAAACTGAACAATTAGTAGAATATTGAACCTTGTGGGTTTTTCTGTTATCTTCATTTACTTTCAATATTCAAATTTCATTGCAAGGTCCACTTTGCCTTTTATCCTTGCAATGTCAAGATATAAGCATTGGTTGAATAAATAAATACTGATTTCAAATTTTGGCACAAAGCCAGCAATTTTGAGGGAGGGGTAAATTGATTACATCAACCTCATTGTTCATCTGGTATTTATTTTATCAGCCCTGAAAGGATGAAAGGCAAAGCTGACCTTGGTAGAATTTGAACTCAGAACATAAAGACAGATGAAATGCCAGTAAGCATTTTGCCAGCACACTAATGATTCTACCAGCTCACTGCCTTGAATAAGTAAATAATAACTTGATGTAAATGACCATACATATCTCAGTGGTACTCTATCATAGTCAGAGTTCAACGACAGAAACCAGTAAACTAATTAAAGAACATCTCTCACTGAGACTTTCTATCTCAAGCTACAGAAGTATGTCTCTACCCAGTCTCAAAAATGAAAGAAGAAAAGAAAAGGCCGTTCTCTCTATCTTAACAATTTTAGCAACCATCTGCAGTATTTCCAAGATAATAGATACCTTATTAATTTGCACCATCATTTTGTATCTCTTTTTCTCCCTAGCAACTACGACACATGTTCAAACAGTCCACATTAATAAAGATGTCTTGTTTTGTCAAACACTAATAGTGATGTCTTCCTGTATCTGTCATACTGGATTTTAAATAAGTCAAACATGGAAATTCTTGACAATAGTATCAACTTTGCAAACTTAAATCATTTGAATTAGAAATCTCTTTATAAGTTACTCCTTTACATCTATGTTTATCTGGAGCCCTTTAATCAATTAACAAACACGTTAGAGATGTAGCAGTCTATTAACACTTTCCCAACATATACTTTCTTCTCTATATCAATGAAATCTTCTGAGATATATGAGCTATATACAGTTTTAAATTAATGATCTCGCCTTTCATATAAACAATACATTTATGTCTGTGGTTATTCTTTATATACAAATCAGTTCTCAATAGAATAATAATCCTTTCTGCTATAGGCATAAGGCTTGAAATTTTGGGGGCGGGGGTAAGTCAATTACATCAACACCAATACTCAACTGGTATTTAATTTATTGACCTCAAAAGGATGTAATGCAAAGTCGACCTTGGCAGAATTTGAACTCAGAATATAGTAGCAGACGAAATACCGCAAAGCATTTCGCCCGGCATGTTAACAGTTCTGCCAGCTTTCCACTTATTTCAACAATAACAGAATAATAATGCTCCAATGTGGTCTTAACTATAATGGACACAAGAAACAAAAGAACTAAGTAATAATAAAATTTTAGGCAAAAACAAGCTAAATGTCTATGTGACATGTCTTATAATCAAGACAGAAAGCAATTTGAACCTTTATAGGATCTCTAAGACTAGGAGTGGGTAAGGACAGAGGAAGGAATCCTCAATCTGGTGAATTGACCTAAATTCTTGCAACAGTGCGTACTCTGCTAAATGCACCCAAGGAGCAAGGTCGTGGTGTTAATGTATGTGACAGATTAAATCTACCACCAAGTAGGACATAGTGAGATTTGAACTTAGAATTTAAAAAAATTGAGCAAATACGGCAAAGTATCCACTATCTTGAATTGGTACCTTTTTTAATTACCTCCAAAAGTATGAGATTAATGCTGATACTTCATTAGAATTTGAACTCAGGGTGTAGAGTGCCAGGACATATATAATGTGGCATTTCTACCCATCCCTCCCACAACTTTGCCAATTTATTACCTGGAAGTTATTACTGCCTTGTTAGCAGTTACCCCTATACTAAAATTGTACCTTACAGCTTGAAGAATTATTGTACAGTAACCTTGCACCAAAAAAAGAAAATGTCTATTTGGTAGGAAAGCCTTCTTCAGTATTTAAATGGGGAACCAAATGCTTGAAGTCCCTAATCATAAACCAATATGACACTAATTAAATGTTAATTGAATGCTGAAGTTTGATAAAACTGCATGTCTGATATTCAGGTCTTTTGAGCGGCACTTTAATTTTTGATCACAGATCTCATACTTCTCATCTAAAAACCTTTTCAAATACACCTACGGATTCAAACAACAATTATATGCAATTGTTTCTGCCTGAGGAGCTTGTGAAGACCTATTGCAAACAATTTTCTTGCATGGTTCTGTGTTTAAATATTTAAAAAAATCCGTAACAAAAAACTGCTATTCCTAATGTGAACAGACCTCTAGACAGTTTCTCAATCTAACCAGTTTTATATCCTACTGTGTAAATGCAACCATATCAAATGATGAAGATTTCTTCAATATATATGAAGTCATACAACATAGGATATGTAAAAACAAAGCTATGTATTTGTACATGCAAGTTTGTAAAGATATTGCATGCATATATAAATACTACAAACGCATGTGAATAATGGATGGTTATTGTGTAATCTGATATATCACATTTATGTTCTTGCATATATATTCTCTTTCTTAGATTTATTTTGTACCTTAAGGGCATATCCTCACCATCTCTCTCTCTCTCTCTCTCTCTCTCTCTCCCTCCCCTTTCCTCTCTTTTCCCAGCTGGAAAAACTATGTATCTTCTCTTTAGCAAGACACCTGTCCCTGTCCCTCAATTATACTCTCTCCTTCCTCAACACAATTCCTCCCCCTCATTTGAAGACTCTTCTCATGGGAATTACTCAGTGGCTTCACTAGTGTCAGTACCATGCACCCTGTACTTTGTGTAAAATGGTTGGCATCAGAAACCATGCCAGAGGAGACATTAGTTCTCAGAGCAGTCTTCTAGCTTGTCAGTTCCTGTTCAGCTGTCCAACTTATGCCACTGTGGAAAATGTACATTAGGCTATGACGAAAATGGTGATGATAATATATATAATAATATAATGGTGATGACATATAATGTTGATATATAATGTGATTTTGAATGTTTTTGCATTTTCTCTACATCCATAAACACACATATATACATACATGTACACAAACACATGATACTATATAAAAGGGGGCAGTGTGAAAGACTAGGATGATTGTATGTACAAATATATATATATATATATATATATATATATATATATATATATATATATACATATGTGTGTATGTATTTAAATACAGCTAGGTGTGTGTGAATATATGCATATGTATGTGCATAATTCCACATGTATATTGTATTGGTATGTATGCATGCATGTGTATTTGTGTGAAAGAGCATGTGTCAAGTTCTTAAATTTCAAATCTATGATTTATAACCAGTTTGGCCTTTCCAATGTATCAGATTTGGAGATCAGTGTCAAAGTTAGATTTCATGATGTACTCAATAGAGATAAAACTTTCAAGAGTTATATAATGCCACAATATAAGAGGATGAATTAGTAAATAGTATGTATCAGTTGTCTGAGATTTTCAGAACACCTGAAGCTAAGAATTATCTGTAGAACAGACAAGTCCAAAAATAAAATTTAAATGTACAATGGTAGAATTAAAAGAGTTCTTGAAATAGATAGAAGAGCAGAGTACATTATAATTATAGATGTATTCTGCAAGGATTGGCAGACACAGAAAAGCACCAGACTAAGTGTCTCATAGTATTTATATTCTTAAGACCAATAGTGGCCGAAATAATAGAGTAATATATGGTATTTAGTTACCTCTATATACATTCTGATTTCAAATCCTAACCAGGGTCAACTTCCTCACTCTGATGTCAAAAATGAATAAGGAAATTAATAAATACTGGTCATTAACTAAAGGTTATTATGGTGGCTAGATACAATTTTCTACAAATGTGTAAGCCTTGTACTAATATAAGAACTCAAAATTAGGATTATTCTTAAAAGCGATGAATTAGAATTGTATAACATTTAGGATTTTTATTTTCTTTCTTCTGCAGTTTTTTTTTTTTCTCTGTACCATATTTCAGATAAATGATAAAATATTATGTTACCATGCAGTTTTCTAATTTTCCTGCTTAATAGATTTTCATATCTAAACTATCAAGTGCTGTTTTAAGATTCTTCTCTAGATTTATCAAGAAAATAAACACTGAGATGGCAGTTAAATATTCTGTTGCCTTAAATATGAACCAAATATGTAGATATAAACTGAAGAATGACATTACAGCTTGCAAAATATTCAAGTGCTTTGAAAATTGTGCTATAGTCTTTTATTTTATGTATGTTTTTTTATTTTTACTTTGGAGTAGATTTATTAATTCCAAACATTTCTCACATTACACAAGTGATATTTTGTTTATGAGAAAACTTATTCTAAAATAAGGAATAGGAATATTTGCCTGAAACAGTACAAGATCATTGGAATTCTCACTTGGTTTTGCTTTGTTCATATTTCTAGATAAGTTTAAGAGACATAGCTATCCAGCATTTATATGATTCTCAAATCTGTGAAAATCTAGTTGAGAGATATTTTAGGTTTAAATAATCTGATACATTTTATTGGAAATGTAACTGTTCAATCCATAGCAACTGTAAAACTTTAGCAACAACAGTCATATGTTGAGAGAAAAATAAGGTTTATTGAACAGTTCCATGAGAAATACTTTGTCTTGGTTTTGTTGTCTTTTCATTTCACAATTGCAAAAACCATTCTAAAAAGTAAGAACATTAATTTTGCAGCAGTAAGTTCAGTTAGTATACATAACATAAGAGACCAAAGTAAACTATAAAGAACATTTCTGAACTGTCATTAATATTTATGAACATTTGGAATTTTGCTTAGATGCCCATACATAAATGTGTATGGATTTATGCAGATCCAGAGACACCGAGATGTACATTAATATTGAAAAATGCAATTCAAATACACACATACACACATATATTTATGCACACACACACACACACACACACACACACACACACACTCTCTCTCTCACACACACACACACACACTCTCTCTCACACACACACACACACACACACTTGTGTTTGTGTGTGTGTAGAGAGAGAGAGACAGAGAGAGAACTTTATATATATAAAGCTATCAGCATCAAAATCTTGTTAATATGTTTTGAGAAAGAAAATGAATTCCTCAGTATTGCATTTCAAATGTTCATTTCATTGTCAGTACAATGTATACTGAACTAAGTTGACTTCCTTGCTTGTTAATATATTTCTATATTTTGTTTCATATATTCATATATTCATTTATTCAGTTATTTAAATATTTTATTGAAAGATCATTCAGTTTATTTATAATTGTAATACATTGTTATAAAACAATAACTAAATAACAGTTTCAACAGCCTTAATGGTTTTGCAACAATCAAATGAAAGTATATATGAGTATATGTGTTCGTGAATAAGTGTGTATGTGTAAGTGTGTGGTTAGTGAAAGTATTATTATACAGAGTTCAATAAAGAATCTTAATGATTTTGTGTTTTTTTAATGAATGCAATGTTGACCAGTATAGGATAGTAACTGCTTATTGTCAATGGAACAATGCATCCTATTCTTAAATATATAAATAACACATAAGTAACTTTACATTTAATTTTGAAAACACCATCATTCAAAAGGCAACAAGATGACAGAATCATTAGCCTGTTGGACAATGTTTGGTAGTATTTCATTTGTTCTTACATTCTGAGTTCAAATTCCACCAAGGTTGACTTTGTCTTTCATTCTTTCAGGAATTGATGAAATAAGTACCATTCAAGCACTGGAGTCATATTATCAATTAATATCCTCCCACAAAATTTCAGGCTTTGTACCTATAATATAAGGATTATAAGTATTATTTTGTATATTTATATATATATGTAGCCTAACCTGGAACTTCTGTATTGCATATTGCATGGTGTCTTGAGGTATAGCTTTTATTTTCCCAACAGCAGCTTTCATTTCATCTGACGAGTGAGCTTTACTAATGAACACTTTCCCTTTGAGGTTGCCCAAAAGAAATAATCACAAACTAAAAGGTTAGGGCAATCAATCAGGTTGTGCTTACTGCACTGGGAGATGACATGATTATTAAACATATCTTTAATAACATTTATGAAGCTCTTGTTGTACACCACAGCCACACCTTTTCAATCTGGTAAACAGTAATGAGTAATATAAACACATAACAAACAGATGCCTACACTCATCAAAGGATTTCGGACCTATTACAAGAAAATTTGTGACACAGCACAATACTTTTGCATATTCATATTGAAGGGGATATTCATGAGGTTATCATGGATCGCTTGGCATCTAATAAGAGGGCCATAATAATACAACAAGGCAATGGAGGCGGATATGCATTTCATCACTCATAAAACAAATCAGATTGCCAGTTTGTATTCTGATTATGTTTCCTATAATCATTTCCAAGCATTCCCAATTTTCAGTCTTTATTAAATATTGACTGCCAAAATTGTAATTATTAAGATATACATATGTATATAAATATAAGCTCTCTCTCTCTCTCTCACTTATTAACTAATTATTCTTATCTATACCATCTGTTTAAATCTATATCTATAAGCAGCAGTGTTTGTCTGGTTGTCCTGAAGCAATTCTGCAGTTTCTCAAAGAACTTTTTATCAAAATTTGCATAAATTTCCAAAATCATCCAAGAATAATGCATGAAGGAAAAAATGGGGTTTGAAGGTCTCACACAGACACAGAGACACACACACACACACACACACACAGATACATACCTTTGAGCGTGGTAAAATGTCACCATGACAACAGCTAATAGATGTCATTATTGCTCATAAATAATAGGGGCAAGTTGGCAGAATCTTTAGTACATTGGACAAAATGTGTAGCCACAAATCTTCTGGCTCTCTATGTTTTCAGTTCAAACACTACCAATGTCTCCTTTTGCTTTCGACCATTCAGAGTTGATACAATAGAGTACCAATCAAGTACAGAAATCAATGTAACCCCTATCCCTAAAATAGCTAGCCCTGTGCTAAAATTTGAAATAATTATGATAAATAGATAGTCTTTCAATTTCTACATTTTCATTGAATGTTTCATTGCAAATAAGACTGCCTTTCTAACATAAAATTTAATATCTTAAAACCAGTTAAATTAAATGATATAAATTAATAAAAAATTTAAAAAATAAAAACTTGTTTCTTCACATATGTATGTATGCATTTATGTATGTATGTATCTATCTATATTCTCATCTACTGTTAATTATTTGAATTCTTCCTCTGAGGAAGAAGTTGGTTTCTAATAAAGATACAAAACTCCCTCAATGGAATGTAGATGACAAAAATAATATCACATTTTAAACTTGAGAAAATTTATGCATATTTTTACTGTTTCACTTACAGATTCTAGTTGTAATGTGCAAGTTAGTTGGTTGACTTTTTGAAAACCCTAGCTTATCCAAATTGTCACCTTGGCATTTATTCACAAAATCAAGTGCATCGATTATAAATGTGAATATATAATTCAGATATAGAAGCTGGAAGTTTCAATGCAGTTATCCATAGTTAACTTCTTTCTCTTTGATTTTGAATGAGATATTCACATCAGCAAGCTATCTGACCTCAATATCAGTACATTTTTTTTTTTGCTTGTCTCAAACAACAATATTCAGCCTGTTATGTTTACACTTGACAGATGTTTTGATGGGATGTTCCACCAGTATTCCTAGTGTTGATGTTTGTGTATGTATTCAATAACAGGGGAGTTCTTTATATCTCTCACCTGCATCTGTGTTGCTGTGAAGGTCATATCCCTAGTAACACTACCAGAATGGAAGTCACATTCTGATTCAGACAGGACATCTTTTATTCAGGCAGGCAAGTCATCTTCCCTACACCAAAACACCCAAGAGAGTTCAATGTTTGCCCATCTGTTCCAACACTAGCATTGAAATTCGAGAATGATTTTGTCTGACTTCGGGATTTTCCTGATTACAGCTTTCAGCAGGGCATAGAAAGTTGTTTTATCTTCATCAGAACTGGCCAGAGTAGGTGTATAGCACTTATCAGAGTAGCAAGTTGCCCATCTTTTAAGTGCAGACACAGAGTCACCAAATGGTCGTTTATAGTTATAGGAAGCTCCTCCATTTCTTGAGTAGAATATGGATTTTGTTCCAGTTTTCATTAATTTAACTTTTGATACTGGATAGAACCTCCTTGTGGAAAATATTTGGCAAACTTGGTTGTCCAAATCATTTTGTATCAATAATAAAATCATTTCATGATGGGATGGAGGTATGGGTCAATGTCAGTGGTGGCATGGCAGGACCCACATTTCTAGAGATTGGTGTCAAGCAAGGTGACATCCTTTTCTCAACTCTCTTTTCTTTCTATTTTACTGCTACTTTCATTCATTCATTTGCTGTGGATTGCTCTTCTGGGACATATGTAAGTTACTGAACTGGTAGTCTCTTCAATTTGTGCCAATTTACTGCTAATTGAAAAGGTTTTCAGTCTCTTATTTGTGACTTTCTATATGCAGGTAATTGTAACTTAGTTGCTCATACATTCTCATGGATCATATTTTTACACCTTGCAAGGCATTTGGACTCACTGTTGAGGGGCAAACACAAACACAAAGAGAAACATGCACATACACACTCACACACATATGTATAGATAAATATGTTAGGGCCACATAAAAAGCATCCAGTATACTCTGTAAAGTGGTTGGTGCTGGGAAGGTAATCCAGCCATAGAAACCAACTGGAGTCTTGTGCAGCTCCCTGACTTGCCAGCTCTTTGTCAAACCATCCAACCCATTCCACAATAGAAAATGGATGTTAATAATGTTGATGACGACGGCGACGACGATGATGATGATGATATATGTATGAGGGGATGCTGAAAGTTCTTTTGGCTTTAAGGCCTAGCTGGAGGCCCAACCTTCCAAGCTCTTTTACAGGGCTTAGAAAAACTGAAAGACTACTGCAATAAGTGTGTGAATCTGAGAAGAGAATATGCTGAATGAAAACATAATTAACTGATTCTCCTGTATTTTCTTTCAAAACATTTCAGCACCCCCTCATACATGTGTATGTGTGTGTGTGTGTGCATGTGTATACAAGCATACAAGCATATATGTATATATATATATATATATATATATATATATGTGTGTGTGTATGTGCGTGTGTGTGTGTGTGTGTGTGCACAAGAACGTTTTTCAAATTCCACCTATGAAATCTATGCACAAGGCTTCGTTCAGCCTGAGGCCATAGCAGAAAACTAGGAGACACTTACCCAAGGTGCCAAGCAATGGGACTGAACGAGTAACCATGTGGTTTGGAAGCAAACTTCTTGCCACATGGCCACACCATATTGATGGAATTGAAAAAAAAATGTATTCTTTGTTGTTTTGTTAGCTTTTAATTTCTATGTCTCACCATTATCATCATTATTATTTAACCATCCACTTTTCTATGCTCGCATAGATGAGTTGAAATTTCTGTTGATGAAAATATGAATTTCACTATATTAAGTCAATTCCTTTTTGCCATAAAAAAAAAGAAGAATATCAAGACTTCATCTGAAAACACATACAAATTATTCTGTTATTTGTTTAATGTTAATATTGTTGTTCTTTTTTTTCTTTTCTTTTCTTTTCTTTTTATTTTTCATGTTAGAGTTTTTGTAGTGACTTGTACAATGTATGAAGGATTCTGAGTCAGAATCTGCTGACTATAGTCACAGAAAAGTGAAGAGATTAGTTCTAACTTCCTCAACAGCCAAACACTTCATTTTCATCTTACACCACTTCCTTTAAACATTAAGTGTTTACCCAGTATTATGTAGTATGTGCTTGCCAGTATTGCTGTATGTGAATATGCATACATAAATGCAAAAATACACACACATACACACGCATACTTATATATGTATACATATATATGTGCGCATATAAATATATATACATGTATATGTATTTGTATATAATGCGTAAGCGCATATATATATATATATATATATATATATGTATATATATATATATGTATATATATATATAT
>NC_068983.1:78657077-78664453 GCF_001194135.2 Octopus bimaculoides
TTATTTCCACTCATTGTCTGCTTTTTTTAAAGTTGCATTAGAGATCTGCATAAGAGAAGGTTGATCTGAAGGTTTGCATTGGGGATCTGGATTGGAGCAGCTTAGGAAAACTTACCACAGCCTTAACCAAAAAATAAGGGGCCTGTCCCTCTAGGTTACATCTATGAGCAACTTAGCCAATCACTGATATCAGCCGAGTGAGCATTGTTGCTGGAGAAGTCAGCATTGTCCAATAAAAAAGAGGAAGAGTCCATAAGTCATGTTGCCATTGTTTGAGAATATGTCTGACCAATGCTTCTGGATCACTGTTTATAACCACATTGGCTGCAATGACAACTTGTCTATAAAACTTCACTATAGTCAACATTGCATGTTCTGCCCTGAGGAGCATACACAAAAAGAGCGTGTCTACTACCCACACGGGAGCAGGCCACATAAATTTGCCCATGTGAAAAGCATGGCTCCCCCAAAGGATGCCTGCCACTGATAGTGTTTGACCTTGGGATTTGTTGATGGACATGGCAAAGCATGGTCTCATCGGGAACTGCGATCTGCGGAAGTGAAATGGTATGTCTGACCCCGAGGGATAAAGGTGCACCCTTGAAATGAAAAAATTTTCACCCCTCCCACACTCTGTAACAATAGTGGCCTCAATCAAGTGGGGTATCAGGGACTTAACTACTAAGCAGGTCTCGTTGCACTGTTTAGGCGGAAGCAAGTTTCTGATTAGCATAATTGGGTATCCAACCCTTAGCCTAAGAATGTGAGGTGGAAGCCATGCTGGCTCCAATGAGTTGAGAAACTCGATAGGGTAATTGAGAATGTCTTGGGGGTCACAGGTCTGGTCAATTGATTTGTAGATGCGCTCCTCACCCGGAATTCAGCTGGTCATTGATAGCACTGACAGCTACATTTTTGGGGGCCAGGATAGTTCTTTCACTGAGCCAATTGATGTCTGCATAGTTACTTTCCTGATTGGGGAACACTGTTTCCAAAAGATCAGAAGGGCTTTCCACTGTGTTGCACAGTTCAGAGATGGATATGTCGCCCTTATCATTCTTAGGAACCTTCCCTTCTCCAAGAGCTAAAATGTTTTCAGCAAATGCTGCAGACGTGCTATCACCAAGCAAGTGCGCATGCATGTTTGTGCTTAGGCTTAACATCTTAACCTGGGGCCACAACGTGGATGACTTAAGGCATGCACGCACTTCATCAGCCCTGGTTCCTTTAAGGATGACAGGAAGGGTTTGTAGGAAATCTCCTGAAAGCAATAGAGTTACACCACCCATAGAAGCTGTAGAATCCCTGATATCTTTCAGTGACCTGTCCAATGCCTCAAGGACACCCTTATTGGCCATTGTGCATTCGTCCCATACAATGAGACGGCACTGTCTAAGAACTTCAGCTTCCTCTGAATTTTTGCTAATGTTGCAAGTAGGAACCTTGGCTCTAACCAAATCCAAAGGCAGCTTGAATGCCGAGTGCGCCGTCCTACCTCCTGCCAATAATGTAGCAGCGATTCCCGAGGAGGCAACGGCTAGCGCAATTTGTTTCTCTAGATGAATCTTAGCAAGTATTAATCGAGTTACAAAGGATTTGCCGGTACCTCCAGGAGCATCGAGGAAAAAAATGCCGCCCACCTGTTTTTCAACGGCACTGGCGACAGTTTCGTACGCCAGCCTCTAATCAGCGACCATTTTCGGTTCATTTACTCTCAGGTACTCTGCAAGGCCCCCAGCGTCATACAACAACTCCAGAAGTAACGTTGGTGTGAGTGTGTTAACGTCCTGTCGCAATGAGGAAGGCTCCCATTTTGAGCAGGGCATCCTCAATTTCAATCAGCGCATTATTGTAGATCAGGTCATTGTATCGAATGTCAGCATTAGGGCACTGTTGCTTTGACATCCAAAGGAAGTCCTCGGACATAGAGACTCTGTACTTCACCCACAAAGAAGCTAGATCAGACAACCCACATATTTGGAGCAAAATAGCGAAGACTTGTAGGCTTTTGGGTGAGTTTAGCAAAGCCCCTTCTGCCAAAGTAGAATCCCATTGTGAGTCATCCTCCAAAAGCCCACGCTGAAAGCAGGCTGCCCGAAATGTGTCATAACACACATTGTCAACAGTTTTGATGTCCTGGAAGCTTTCTGGACCGACAACTTCATGAGGAAGGAGTCGCAAGTAAAAAACACTCCTGCTGGCTTGGGTGCACCGTGTATAGCCTCCCGAGGCAATCTGAAAACTTAATGACTAGATGCCCATCTACATCAACCACCGACTGTCTTCGTGTCCAAACGTTTTTATCCCACACAAAGTAGGATGGCAGTTGCGGATAAGAGTTTTCTCCTTCGGCAGGGCAGCATTGTGCTCAGAAAAGTATACACGCTGACCATTCTCCAAATGAACAGTCAGATGCATGATTGCTGAGGGGTCGTTGGGTTGACGATGTTGAATGCCGAAATGGTAACCATCCTCCCCGCAAGTGAACAAAAGGGGGTACTTTAGGCTGTCGTAAGAGCGGTGAGTTTCACTAAACCTACGAAGGCCGTCGCTACGGCATGAGATAACTATATCTCTGGGGTCGTTTTGGTCCCCATGAAGAACGACTGCCACCTCATTGCATGCGGGAGCATTGAAGCAGCGAGCCTGCCCCCCAGATGGCCTCTTGTCAGCGTCAATGATCACATTGTAGTTGGGACAGAGTGCGTTCTCCAACGCGCATTTGAAGCTGAGGATGTAACTGTTGTGCTCATGCAGCATTGTTTGTAGGCCAAGTAAGATGTCTCTGTCGAAAGTTTCAGCCTCTATGTTGTCTCCATTCGCCGGGAAATTGGCTACTCGTGCTGCGGCCTGCTAATTGTAGTCAGAGATGAAATAAAGCTGCAAAAATACTGGTTAACTATTGTTAGGGGGCTGGAGTGACCCAATGAGGTGGTAAACCTGCCCCTGGACTTTAAAAGTTGGCATCCACCTTTCCTCTCGGACAACTTTAGCCCCAAAGGAGGTCATCTGGAAAGCGCAATTGTATGTCCTGTTAAGTTGTCCTGCCAGCAGGTCCTTCAAAGGCTGTGGAGGGTCTTCAAGTGGTGGCAGCTGCACTTTGCCATTTGAGCAGCACATCCCAGGTGGTTCGGCTGACCATTTGTTAGCATTGCAGTGCTTACAGGTGGAGCACATACCCCCAATTTCGATTTCAGAACGGGAGGAGTAGCTTATCGTTGGTTCATAGTTGAAAGCCTTCATGAGCCAACAGGAACTTTTGGGGCTTGTAATGCCACGAGCAGCCTCTCACCGATGACTATTCCTCTGTAGCCTACCATATCTCTGTGGAGGAGTTTCAGCAGATTGCGTAGTAGTAGTGGCAGCAGTGTTTTGCGAATTTCGGACTGCTCGTTGTTACGCAGTCTCGGTGGCTCTTGAATTGGCAGTGGCAGCAGCATTCTTAGAATTGCGTGTTGCCCGTTGTTCGACAGTCTCGGAGGCTCTTGCTTTGGCAGTGGCAGCAGCATTCTTTGAATTGTGTATTGCCCGTTGTTCAGCTGTTTCAGTTGCTCTTGCATTGGCGGTGGCAGCAGCGTTTTTTGAATTGCGAGCAGATCGAGCTGAGCTCATTTCTGGAAAACGCACCGAACCGTTGTACGACCTCCTCCTTTGTAGTCGCATAGCTCTTTCGTCGTCACTTTCAGTGACTCTCCTGCTCAAAGCATGCAAAGAGGTCTGAGCCAATCGCAAATTACTTTCGTGGGAAGTCTCATTGACCCTTCTAGCCCTCTGTGCCAACGCAGCAGCCGTTCGACGCCCGAGACAAATTCTTTTCTTAGGTGGCATTTTGTAAATTGGGAGATAGAGAAAATGAAACTGACAGATGATGAAATGTAATTAAATGTAGGCACAAATGAAGCTGAAGTTGCGATTCTGATGAACGAAAACTCAGCAATGAAAACAAAACTGTTCTCAAACACAGACAACTTTATGCGGTCGTTTTCAATTAAGAGTAACATGTTTCGTCAAACAAACAGCTGAAAAATAAAGCAAAATGCAATAGAATAGAATTGAATTGAAATATATAAAATAAAAAAATTAAGAATGCATACTCTCGACGTAAGAAATGTGCTACAAAACCCTATTTTTGAAACCATGTTTCATGTTTAAGAAGAAAAAAAAAACGTTTGACATTTTCAACCTCGGAAATCCCCCCACACACACATTGATCTTTTCACCATCTATTTTTCAATGTACGGGGAAAATACGGAGATTAAGAATATGGAAAACATTTTTTCACTCTTCGTAAGAAATATAACAGTCAAGTAAAGAATTTAAACAAAAAAGCAAACAAAAACTAAGAAACCAAATGTGCTTGTTGCTAATCACATCGTCATTAGGCTTTATTTTCTAATTGAATTAACCAACATACAGAGATGAAGAATATGGAAAACATTTTTAAATCTCAAATTTACCAAGTACATGTAAATTTTTAGATAACACTCGCACGCTTTTCACTAAGAAAAAAATAAATAGGACACTGACAAATTGTTACATACCTCGTTGTTTCATTGTTGTTAAATAAATGGATGGTGATCTTACGGTACGATTCCTAAATATGGGCTTTTTCCGTAAAAAGTGTCTTCGGCGATCTTTACCAAAGATCGGTCTTTTCCGTAACACCTGCACGATCTTCACTATGGTGTTAGGGTTAGGGTACGGAAAAGGCCGATCTTTGGTAAAGATCGCCGAAGATACTTTTTACGGAAAAGGCCGATATTTGGGGCTCGTACTGGCGTGAAATATAAACAAAACTCTTTCGTTCCCAAAGTAGCATGTGTGTGAATGAGAGGGGGAGAAAGATGAACGATATAAAATAAATAAATGATTTAAAGTAAATATATTTTAATTGTTGTGTGAGAAAGTATACATAATCTCATTATAAAATATAGTGTCTTTCAAAAACATTGAACCTATATCTCATGTTTAAGAAAAAAAAAAATTAAAATTCTTGATGAACGCTGACATTTTATCTTCCTTTTCCTTCATTAGACGCTTTGTTTCTCCCTTTCCCAGTTTTTCTTGAATTTTTTTTAGACGCTAGCAAACAATCTGTATCTCTCTCAGTCACTCTCTCACACATACATAAACACAATTTGACTCTCTTCTTCACGCGCATACGCCTCCTTCAAGCGCATACGCATATGGTTGAAAATCGATTTTTACAGCTATACGCGGGTGCCTCTGAGAGAAAAAGTTGACGAAAATGTAGATAGGGTCATGACAAATCGCCTCTTACATTCACGCACACACACACACATCTTGTCTTATATAGATGCTGATATATATATATATATATATATATATATATACACACACACACACACACACATTGCAAATATGCATGTGTGTGTGTGTGTGTGTGTGTTGCATCATGCAGGGACATGAACATCAATGGACAGCATTAATTCATGACTTGAAGCACAGAACTTTGGCCCTCAATCCAGGCATCAGGAAATAAGCAATAAAATTGTGTATATGTAGGAATATATATATATAGATAAATATATATATATGTGTGTGTGTGTGTGTGTGTGTGTGTGTGTGTGTGTGTGTGTGTGTGTGTGTGTGTGTGTATATATCTATGTATATATGTATGTATGTATGTATGTATATATATATGTGTATGATGTATATGTACACACGTGCATATATATATAATCAAATGAATAATAACAGATGATGGATAAATTGTCAACTCATTACAACTGTTTCTTATGCAATTTTTAATAGAATGAGAACAATACTTCATTACAAAAAAACCCCCCTAATCTTCAGATGAAACGTAATTTTACAAACAAAAGAATACCCCAAGAATACAGCAGGGGTGTGGCTGAAGTCTGTTGAGGTTATCTATGAATTGGGAAAAATGACCAACAAAGTTGGCCGTTGCAAGCATTAGTGAGTGGAGCTAGGTTAAGAATATAGTTTGTGAAACGGTGTAATGTATATAAGGTCAGTGATCAGATGAGATAGGAGTCTGCTAGACTGGTTCTTTGACTAGAGTGGGGTGTAGGTGATATTTTATTATACTAGGCTTTCAAGTACCAGATTTTATCTGAATCCTTATTTTACTATGTGTGTGTGTGTATGTGTGTGTGTGTGTGTGTGTGTGTGTGTGTGTGTGTGTTTGTGAAGGCGCATGGCTCAGTGGTTAGAGTGTTGAGCTTACGATCGTGAGGTTGTGAGTTCAATTCCCGGACCGGGCCACGTGTTGTGTTCTTGAGCAAGACACTTTATTTCACATTGCTCCAGCTAACTTAGCTGTAGAAATGAGTTGTGACATCACTGGTGCCAAGCTGTATTAGCCTTTGCCTTTCCCTTGGATAACATCAGTGGCATGGAGAGGGGAGGCTAGTGTGCATGGGTGACTGCTGGCCTTCCACAAACAAATATACTTGGAAGAGGATGCGTGGCGTCCAATCATATAATGATATAAATAATATATATATGCATATGTACATATGTATTATACATCTAGAAATACATGCATATATGCACCCCCCCCCACACATATATTAGGTAGCTGGTGTTAGGAAGAACATCCAGCTGTGGATACCAAAGCCAAAAGGACTGATACATGGTTTTCCAAACCATATATGAAAGGAGTGGCACCCCATTCAGCCCTTTGCCAGCTTGGAAAAATGAATGGGGAAAAAATGGTGATGACGATGATTATGATGATGATGGAGATGATGGTGCAAACAATCACATGCATATCTGTTTCCCTACAACTCTAACATAGATATATTGAGGAGCAGAAGATATAAAATTGGAAATGATACATATTTGTGTGTGTGTGTGTGTGTGTGTATGTATATTTGCGTGTGTGTGTGTGTACATATATATATATGCTCTTTTATTATTTTACTTGCTTCAGTCATTTGATAGTGGTCATGCCGGAGCACCACTTTTAGTCGAACAAATCGACCCCAGGACTTATTCTTTGTAAACCTAGTACTTATTTCATTGGTTCTTTTGCCAAACTGCTAAGTTACGGAGACATAAATACACCAATATCAGCCGTCAAGTGATGGTGGGAAGACAGATACACACAAACACACACACACACACATATACACGTATATACATACAACAGGCTTCATTCAGTTTTTCCATCTGCCAGATCCACTCACAAGGCTTCGGTCTCCCTAAGGCTTTAGTAGAAGACACCTGCTCAAAGTACCATGTAGTGGGACTATACCTGGAACCATGTGTTTGGGAAACAAGCTTCTTACCACAGAGCCACACTGCACTTATCTCTCTCTCTCTCTCTCTCTCTCTCTCTCTCTCTCTCTCTGTATATATATATATATATATATATATATATATAT
>NC_068983.1:78665096-78687428 GCF_001194135.2 Octopus bimaculoides
TATATATATATATATATATATATATGCAGAAAGAGAGAGAGAAAGAGAGTGACATAGATATACTTATGTCCATACATAGACATGTATGTATGTCCCACTATGCCACCATGAAAGGCAGACGATATACATATATATATATATATATATATATGTATATTCATATATAAAGAGAGAGAGTGACAGACAGAAAGAGAGAGACGTTTCTATACACATATTTATACATACATAGACAGAGAGAGGCAGTGAATGTATATCTGTGTGTGTATGTGTGTGTGTGTGTATGTGTGTGTGTGCGCGCATGCATGCGCATGTGCACATTTCTATCTGTCTATAGAAATAGATAAACTGATGAATGCTAGATATAAATTTATATATATAATTTCTTTATTTACCATCATATAATATTGATCAAACATCAATCACCCACATATATATTTTATTCATGTGCTTTATGTATTTTGTCTGTTTGTATGTATACTTTTATTTATGTATATAAATGTGTAAATATCAATAAATTTAGAGGACTAATGTAGATTTATTTGATTTTTCAGACAGTAAAATTAATTAGCTGCATCCTAATGAACTTTGATTTTATTCATACAATGGCTCCATACAACTGTATAGGAACAAATTGGTTTTGTATGGCACATGCATTACTGTTATTCTGCTTATTTATTAGATTTTTTTTTTTTTTTTCAAGATTTTGGCATATTTATTTTAAACTGAAAATTGATGAGTTAAACACTTACAGTTCGCACACACATCCATGTAGAGGGCTGTGTGTGTGTGTGTGTGTGTGTGTGTGTGTGTGTGCGTGTGCGTGTGCGTGTGCGTGTGCGTGTGTGTGTGTGTGTGTGCAATATGCCCTGCCATGCTAAATGGAGTGTTTGACAATTCATTTCATCATTAGTGTATCTGAATGTTAGCTGAAGCTTTTTACTTGAGAGGCAACTTGATTATGGTGTTGTGATGTTCATCTATTCCTCAAAATTATTCACTGTGTCTAAAACTCAATTTTGCCAGGAATATATGACCCTCTTCTGTAATCGGCAAACATTGCTACATATACAGTTAGCCAAAATGTCCATTCAATTTTTGTCAACACTAAACTTCAAGTATTCTAAGTAGCGAACTCCAGTCTGTCCCTCGTGCATTGCACTCATTAAGATAATTGACATTTCAATGTTGTTTGACACAAACTTGCAATGAGACAGGTTGTATTTTGTGTGTTTGGGATTACTCTGATACCGAAGAAGGAAAGTATACATTAAGCTTTATAGCACACCGATAAATGGATTATGGAATGACCTGCTGTGATGAAATGGGTGGCAAAGGGATGGTCTGGTATAGTAGTGTGTTTCAAAAGTAATCTGCAAAGCAATGGCCTGTTTTCTTCGATGTAAGGTGCTCTGCATAGCTGGAAGATAATACAATATATGAGGTTGAAAGATGTGCAGCAGAGCAGAAGTTTTGAGTATTCTAGTATGTTTCTAGTGTGTCTATTTATAATTATATAAATGCATGCGTGAAACCACACTATGGTACTTATATATCCAGATAAATGCATATACATCATGCATTTTTCTAGTGAGATATGGGATTATTAATATATACATATATACATACATACATATTTATATATATATATATATATATACCATCAAACTAGCACAGATAGAATGAAAGAGGCTGTTAAACAATGTGAGATGTTACAATACATAGACAGAAATTCAAAAGATTTTGAAGAAAATGTAAGCACAAAAAGAATTAACAATAAAAATTGTGTACAGGGATTTGTACACAAAAAAAAACAGAAAAAAAGAAATGAAGTAGGTTATTGTGTTGTGTGAACTCTTTATAACAGTAGAGTAAACAGTGGATAAAAGAAATGATACTTATGTGCATACATATATCATCATCAGCATTTGATATCTATGTTCCATGCTAGTATGGTTTTGGATAATCCATACACACACACACACACACACACACACACACACACACATATCATCATCATTATCATTATCATCATCATTTCACAAACATTTTTTTATGCTGGCATGGCTTAGATGGCTTGACAGGAGTTGGCAAGTCAGAGAGCTGCATCAGCCTCCAATTGTCTGTTTTGGCATGGTTTCTATATCTGGATGCCCTTCTTAATGCCAGCCACTGTACAGAGGGTACTGCGTGCTTCTTATGTGACACCAGCACATGTGCTTTTTAAGTGGCCCTGGCATAGGTACTTCTTATGTGGCATCAGGACAGCATGGTTGCCAAGTAGCTTGGGACACAAAGACCTCTGAATTGAGAGAAGCTGTGGAACAGAGGGAAGTGGCTGTGTGCCAGGACAGAGGTTAGAGTATAACAGAGAAACAGAGACAGTTATTTTTCTTTAAAGGTGATATGTATTTGATTATTGGAAAATGCACCATATTTATGAATTTATCTGAATATATATAAGTACCAATACACAGATGCTTGCATATATTTATTTACATTTATCTGCATGCTAGAAACATTAGAATATACCAATATATATATATTTTAGTAGCATAATTTTCTTCATGATATTTATAGTAATGTAGTCTTCTCAATCTAAAAAATTTTGAAATGCCTATTTTAAAATTCTTTCCCTTACATGCCTGACTGGTCCCTAAACAATAGCAAAATTTGTGCATCAAACCAGAATAACTGTTTCTACCATCCCTTTACCTCAACCCACATTCTACAATCACATATACTGTATTCTTATTGTTTTCCATTCCCTCCATTTCCTACACAACCAATTCTCTTGCCTAACTACATCACATCTAATTTTCATTCATATCACTCCACCTACCAAAGGAATATTCATTCAGAAAATATATACAGCCAAGAAGATCCAAAGTAGAAAATATATACAGTCAGAAAGATCCAAAGTAAACGATAGCCTAATGATGGCAGCTAAGCTGAAACTTCTGCATCACTATCAACCTTTTTATTGAGAAAATTAATGAATATGTGCTTCACAAAATAATTTTGATTAATCCTTCAGTTTCAGTTTTTATATATAACTTTAAACACACACACATAAAAATTCATATTGAATTACTTTGCATGCGCATGTGTGTGTGTGCATGTATGTGTGTGCGTGTCTGTGTACGTGTGTGTGTGTGTGTAGATATATTTGGACATTTGTTTTAAGTTATTTATGGTCATAAGTTGTATTTTATTTCATTTGTCCTTTCCTTCTGCTTAACTTCTGGCTAACAGCCAGATTTTGAAAATATTGTTTCATTACATGATACTCAGTAGTTTCATAGAGGTTTCTAGCTCTTTAGCATTTAAACCTACCATATCTGGCCTAAATATTTTGCTTGTTTTACATTCAACCTGGCCAGATCCAGGCTTTCACATCTACCCTGCAATGTCATTCTAAAAATAATCAATAACATCTTTGAAATCTCAAAGCTATGAGATAATACCGGATTAGTGTTATAAAAAGGTAAATATAAAAGTTACACATTTGACAAAGTAATCTGAATGCTAAAGGGCTAGGGTATATATATATTATTCAATTTACAGAGAAATACTTATGTTTTATACCTTAGTTTTGTAAGTACAATACACGCAAGACCCATACTTGAAGAGCTTATGTAGCTATGCAGCTAAGCAGTAAGAAAATTTTTGTGCTTTTATGCAGATAAGTGCATCATCATCATCATTATCATCGTTTAATATCCACCTTCCATGCGGGTATGGGCTGGACGGTTTGACAGGAGCTGGCTGGACAAAAGACTGCATCAAACTTCTGTGTCTGTTTTGGCATGGATTTTACAGCTGGATGCCCTTCCAAATGCCAACCACTTTACAGTGCAGGCTGGATGCTTTTTATGTGACACCAGCACTGGCAGGGTCACCAAGTAACCTGTGAGATAAAGATCCTTTGAGAGGGACTGGGGCAATGGAAAAGGTAATCTTGTGTCAGTTGATGAAAGGTTAGAGTGTGACAGAGAGACAGAAACAGGTGTCTTGCTGTAGAGAAGGTACGTGGTTACCTGGTGAAAGAGAGAGAGAGATGGGAGGGAGAGAGAGAGGGAGAGAGAGGACAGAAACAGGTGTGCTGTTGTAAAGAAGATACATGATTACCCAGTGTGAGAGAAGATCAAGAGAAGGAGGGAAGGGGAGAGGGAGAGAGAGATAGAGAGAGAGAGAGAGGGGGAGACTGCAAGAGTGCAAGAGAGAGCAGGAGAGAGATGGTGGCAAAGTGCCAGGGCTTCCTTAGAAGGGATGGGGATCAGAATATAAATGGGATGGTAGAGTAAAGGAAGAGAGAGATAGATGGTGACAATAAAGTTTCAACAGTGCAGTAGGTAGGCTGATTTCTTGTCATCAAAAACTAAAGCTGTATCTGTTTCAAAGAGGATAAATTGTGTTAATTACACAACTAAACATTGTATACTATAAATGAGTAGTATAAGATATGGATTCAGAGAATTGTGCAGCTATCACAGTAAACTCCTCATATGATCTTGACTATCAGTCTACATAGTAATCAATTACAAACTAGAAAAATATAAACTGTCCACGAAACTAAAAATCCAGAAAACCTCAACAATAAAATTATTTTCTGATGAGTATATTAAAACATAAAGCCAGAAGGTATTGAGAGGTGAATATAGATTATTTAACAATGTGACTTCCATAGGATTATGGCTATTTCACAACCTTATTAATTTCAGTGTGCAAGAAATTATGCACATATGTTTGCATTAATATGTATGCTTTGGAACAGTTCAACTGTTGATGTAACCATGATATCCTGGTGATCTGATGAGGCGAGATTTCTTTATTTGCATAAATTTGTGAATATACGATTGTATTGTATAATGCTGAGCTCCCATATTAATGCAAGCATGGATGCATAATTTCTTTCATACTGGAATTTTTACTATGAAGAACATTGTGAAATGGTTGTAATCCTATAGAAGTCATGTAACTAAATAAATCTAACTATATTCACCTCTTATACATCCTAACTTTATGTATGTATGCATGTATAGATAGATAGACAGACAAAGAGACAGACAGTCAGACAGACAGATAGACAGACAAATAGATAGATAGATACGTAGATAGATGTACAGATGGGGTGACACCAAACTATTTTAAATAATAATAATAATAATAATAATAATAATAATCTAGTGATGGTTTCACAATAAAAACATTGGTAACTGCACAACCTGATAATCGCTACCTCATATGAGTGACAATGAAAAAACAAAATATTGTGAATAATGGTAGTAATGAAACCGAAGCCATTGATGGTGACTGTCACATCTGGCAGGCTTAGAGATTCTGGTCCAGCTCCAGCCTGTCAATATCCAGAAAGGGACCACCACACATAGCGTAAATGGAGCAAGCAAATTAATGCTGTGGTCATGCAGTATTACTACCTGAACAACCCTATAGATGAAAATGGTACTCAAATTAGGGGTTACCATCAACGTATGTATGATCATTGGAGAGAAAAGGGATTGTTTCAACTCACAGAACAGAGACCATGTGATCAAGCTAGAGCAATAAGAAAAGGATCATTAGTTCACAGAAGTAGAGCTGGAAACTATCAAAAGACGGGTCTATAAAGAAATAAATGGAGAGTGTACAGATGAAAAGTTGATACCAGATAACAATGAAAGTCAAAGGTATTGGAGTGACATCTGGGGCAAAGACAAGGAGCACAAGAAGGATACTGAATGATTGAAAGAAATGAAACAAACAGTAGTCTGTCCAAAACAGTAATTTCAGTTAGAGAAGTGAAGGATATCAGCAAAACAATGAGCAACAGGAAAGCCTCAGGACCAGATGGAGTTCAAGGCTACTGGATCAAAAGATCTGGTAAATGTCATGCACGAATAGCTGCACAACTCAACACTATGTTAAATACCGACCAAGTAACACCAGAGTGGTTGACATTGGGTAGGACAGTGCTGTGCCTGAAAAACATCGAAAAAAGCAATATGGTAGACAATTACAGGTTGATATCTTGTCTGCCACTTATGTGGAAGTTATTAACTGGAATACTCACAGATTCAATGTACGAACATCTGGAAAAAATGGAGTCCTACCACATGAGCAGAAGGGTTGCAAGTGTAAGTGAAGAGGTACCAAGGATCAACTCCTGATAGACAAAACTGTACTTAGAGACTGCAAGAGGAGAAAAAGTAACTTATCCAGGGGTACAATATGATCCCACATTCTTGGATTGTGGAATGTATGAACCTATTTAGTATTGCATCGACTATTGAGCGATTGCTTGGAAAAAATATGGCAAAGGGGAATATGGAACTGACAGCATATGGAAGAAGTTTAGAGACAGTAGAAATCAGGAGAGGCATCTTCCAAGGGGATTGCCTGTCCCCACTGATTTTTGTACTGTGCTTGATACCACTAACAGTGATTCTGAGGGAAGCAAAAGCTGGGTATGTATTCAAAAGCTGCCAACAAAAAGTCAACCATTTGCTATTCAGGGATGACCTCAAACTTTATGGTAAACATGAAGCCCAAGTTAGTTACCTCATTGATACATGTATACCTTCAGTGCAGATATCAGAATGGAGTTCGGACTGAGAAAGTGTGGTGTGTTCGTCTTGAAGAGAGGAAAAATCAAATGTATAGACGGGCTAATAATACCGTCGGCGAAGGCTATGAAGCATATAAAAGAGATGGGCGGTTTCACTATATATCATCATCATTTAACGTCCACATTCCATGCTAGCATGGGTTGGCTGGTTTGACTGAGGACTGGCGAGCCAGATGGCTGCACCAGACTCCAATCTGATCTGGCAGAGTTTCTACAGCTGGATGCCCTTCCTAAAGCCAACCACTCTGATAGTGTAGTGGGTGCTTTTACATGCCATAGCACGAGGGTCAGTCAGGTGTTTTTTACGTGCCACCTGCACAGGAGCCACACTCGAATGTTGTCTTTCACGTGCCACCGGCACAAGTGGCAGTAAGGCGACGCTGGTAATGATCACATTCAAATGGTGCTTTTTACGTGCCACCGGCATGAAAGCCAGTCAGCGGCCTTGGCAATGATCATGCTTGGAGGTGCTCTTAGCACTCCACTAGCATAGATACCAGTCATGCGGTGCTGTCAGCAAATTTGATATATTTATATGTATAAACGCTTAAGTATATATGTATGCATGCAGACACCTATGTGTATATGAGGATGAAGTTGCGTGGACATATACATATATATACATGTGTGCGTGTGTGTGTGGATATGTTTGTATGTATGAGTACGTACATGCACATGTATATGTGCATGTGTGTACATATGTAGATGTTATGAACGCAGGAGGTTCTATGTCTATGTATTGTGACAATATGGTTGCATGTATTTTTTGTCCTTTTCCTTTTTTCTTTCTTTGTACCTATTAGAGTAACTTCCCATTTATTCAACAGTTTTTCATAGCATCTGTTGCCATTACTAGCTGATGAAAATGCATCGTAGCTCTTCACTCCAGCATTTGAAACTCCAAGTGCTATAATGACAACTTAGTGTTTGTCCTAAGTTATAAATATATAAATAATCCTTTATTTACCTAATATCGAGGTTTCATTCTATTATTGTCACTTATTATTATTATTATCGTTATTATTATTATCACTATTACTACATACATATATATATATATATATATATATATATATATATAATATATACATATACACATATTATTTATTATTATTATGTATATATATAATACACACACACAAGTCACTTTTATACAGATGCTGTTCTACTAAATTCACTCACAAGACATTGGTTGGCCTGGGTTTTAATAGAAGATACTTGTCCAAGGTGCTGCACAGTGGAGTTGAAGCCAAAATCAAATAATTACAAAGTGAGCTTCTTAACCACACAGCCATAGCATAACATTATAAGCTGTGTAATTATATACAGAAGTGGATCCTCCTCTCCTGATATTTGATTTTGATTTTGTTCTTGCTGGATATTGGTTAAAAACCATAACATTATTAGAAAAATAACATTTTCGTTCCAGCCTCTTCCTTTTTCACCTTTTTGTTTTTATGACTAACTTCGGGAATATTTTTACTCCTCAGCTTCAGCTGAAAGATCACTGCTATTTATGCTTGGAAGCACAATAGGACCAAAATTATTAAGATTTAGAAGATAAAATAATAATGGTAAAATAGATGCTATTGAAGCATAAATACAACCAGGATAATACAAATTGCTGTTTCAAAGGTAGAAAAGTGTAAAAACAAAAACATATCTTTAATAATCAAGGAGTAAAAAAAAAAAAATCATAGCTACAACTATGTAAATAAACATGATGAGATGAACCAAACCAAAAAGTGAACAAGGATTTTCACTGTTCCGCTGCTACACAATAAAAATCATTAATTTAAACCACTTTACAATTCATGCTTCAAATTAGTCCAATCTCATTTTGATCCATCTGTTCCAAAGTTTGAATATTTGGTATAAGAAGCAGCAGACATGGACGTAGGTTCCAAGCATATAATCACAAGATATGTTATACATTCAGAACTTGATTAGAATTATGAGGGATACATATACATATACATATATATCTTATATCTGTTTCAGTCATTAGACAGTGGCCATGCTGGAGCACTATCTTTAAGAACTTTTAGATGAATGAATCACCCCTACCAGCACTTATTTTTGTTTTTTAGTCTGGTACATATCCTATTGGTTTCTTTCTGCTGAATCATTAAGTTATAGGGACATAAACAAACTAACACCAGTTGTCAAGTGGTGGTGGGGGACAAACACAGACATGAAGACACATACACACACACATGTATGTATATATATATATATATATATGACAGGCTTCTTTCAGTTACCTATAAGATATATATATAATATAAATATATATATTTAATTCTAATATAAAATAAGACCTGGGATGAGGTGGTGAGGCACAACGTTCGAACATTGGGCCTCACCGAGGCGATGACTTCTGACCAAGACCATTGGAAATATGCTGTGCGTGAGAAGACCCAGCAAGCAAAGTGAGACCTAAATCTATGGCCTCAGCCAGTCCACTTATGCGTACCTTCCTTCATTGGACACTAAACTTCACTTGCGAAGACCTGTTGAGGCAAGTGAAATCGAAATCGCGTTAAATTGGACACTAAACTCCACTTGCGAAGACCTGTTGAGGCAAGTGAAATTGAAATCGAGTTAGATTTGACGACTGGCACCCATGCCAACGTCGTCTCCTTCATTGGACACGAAACTCAGCCGGCGAAGACTTATTGGGGCAAGCAAAATCGAAATCGAAATCGTGATGGCACCTGTGCCCAGCGTCGCCTTTCTTGCACTTGTGCCTGCAGCATGTTTAAGGACTTTCAAGTGAGATCGTTGCCAGTGCCCCTGGACTGGCTCTTGTGCGGGTGGCACATAAAATACACCATTTTGAGCATGGCCGTTGCCAGTACCGCCTTACTGGCCTTCGTAGAGATCGTTGCCAGTGCCCCTGAATTGGCTCTTGTGCGTGTGGTACATAAAATACACCAGGTGAGCGTGGCCGTTGCCAGTACCGCTTGACTGGCCTTCGCGCCAGTGGCACGTAAAAGCACCCACTACACTCTCTGAGTGGTTGGCGTTAGGAAAGGCATCCAGCTGTAGAAACTCTGCCAATTGGAAATATGCTGTGTGTGAGAAGACTCGGCAAGCCAAATGAGACCTAAATCTAAGGCCCAGCCAGTCCACTTATGTCTACCTTCCTTCCTTCCTTCATTGGACTCTAAACTCCAATTGCGAAGACCCGTTGAGGCAAGTGAAATCGAAATCAAGTGATATTTGACGACTGGCACCCATACCGACGTCGTCTCCGTCATTGGACAGGAAACTCAGCTTGCGAAGACTTATTGGGGCAATCGAAATCGTGATGGCACCTGTGCCCAGCGTCGCCTTTCTTGCACTTGTGCCCGCAGCATGTGTAAGGACCTTCGAGTGAGATTGTTGCCAGTGCCCCTGGATTGGCTCTTGTGCGGGTGGCACATAAAATACACCATTTTGAGCGTGGCCGTTGCCATTACCACCTGACTGGCCTTCGTGCGGGTGACACATAAAAGCACTCACTACACTCTCTGAATGGTTGGCGTTAGGAAGGGCATCCAGCTGAAGAAACTCTGCCAAATCAGATTGGAGCCTGGTGTAGCCATCTGGTTTCACCAGTCCTCAGTCAAATCGTCCAACCCATGGTTTGGCGTTTAATACATGCCACCGGCACCGGAGGCAGTAAGGCAGGCCTAGCAATGAACATGTTTGGATGGTGCTTCTTACGTGCCAGAAACAGAAGTGACAGTGATTTCGAGGTTTCAGAATGTTAGTGTCTGTTGGACTGTCCAATGAAGGTTAACAAAATTTGTTTTAATCCCAATCACAATTCCACTGAACCAATGTTAAAGTATCACATGATAATGAAATTATTTAATATTTTGGTACAAAGAAACAAAAGTAAGTCTTTAACAGCCAAATATTTTAACCTCAACATACACATCTTGTTTCACTTTCCATGCAAAAATATATTGTCTTATTATCTATTTTGAATCTGTATATAAGGAAGAATAAGTACACAAATCGTATTGGATCATTTATGATTTATTATGAAGTTACTGATAGAAATTATAGTTATTGATAGCTAATGATAGAAAACACGAATAACATCATGAACAAAGTATTTTGGGTTAGAAATAAGTAACAGATATCTCAGAGTACAGTGAACATATATTTTCATTCAAATATATATTTACTAGACATCTCTGAATGAAAATATATGGGTTAATATGTTAAGAGGTTAACAAAAAGGAAAGAAAAGTATTCAACAATAGTTTTTGAGGAAGCAGTCTTTAGCATTCAGATCACTATTGTTAACCCTTCATTGGCCAGCTGGGTTGGAATTACTCAAAAGGCCATTGAGGTTCCAAGGGACCCTTTTTTATTTTTGCACATTTCCACATTATCCATAAAGTAATATTTGTTTAATCTTGAATATATGTGCTCTATGATACAGAACAAGAAATTTAACATTTTATAGGTATATATTTGAAATTATTAGCGTTTAATGGAGGGGAATTAAAATATAATTTATTGACTGAAAAAAACCTTTATTGAAAGAAATCAACATTTTTTATAGTTTCATAAACTACACATATAGCACTAAATATAAAATAAAACAAAATTATTTAGTATATCGATTCATACCAGTACATATAAGAAGAAAATTGACTTGTAGTTCATCAGAATATCCGAAAAAAGAACAGGAAAGAATAATTTCACAGGAGGCCAATAGGGTCCAGTTGGACCCCAATGACCATATTTTATGCTATGACTGGAAATTTTCCATGTGCATACATAAGCTATTGACAATAAAAGTCATGAGATATAAAATCATTTAAATAAAGAAAAGTAGAAGTTGCATTACTTTAAAAATTTGCTGGGGTCCCAAGGGACCATGCCAGCCCATGAAAGGTTAATTCACATTGTTTTGAATTAACCATGTGTTATCCCATAGCTACAAGATTTCAATAGAAGGCATGTGGCTTAGTAGTAAAGGCATTTGGTCCATGACAGTAAGATTGTGAATTCAATACTCAACAGCACATAGTGTTCTTGAGCAAGACACTTTACTCCACTCTGCTCCAGTTCATTCAGCTGCCAAAAATGAATAGTAACTGTATTTCATAGAGCCAGCCTTGTCACATTCTGGGTTACACTGAATCTCCCTGAAAACTATGTTAAGGGTACACGTGTCTGTGGAGTGCTCAACCACTTGTGCCTTAATTTCATAAGCAGGCTGTTTCATTAGTCGAACCAACAGAATGCCAGCTTTTTAAGATTTCAATGATGTGATTGTTTAGTTTTATAACGACATTGTAGGATAGGTGTTAGAAGCTGGATCTGGCCAATTTTAACATAAAGCAGGTAGAACAATTGGGCCAGATATGGCCAATTTAAATGTTAAAGGGTTAAATTGAGACATAAATTATATAGAAGGTTGCTGTGAGCACAGACAAGATGGAGAATAGAAATCTAGTCACCTTGACAGTTAGTGAGGTGCTATATGGACATAAAATACAAAGTTGGTTTTGTCTCTGTCATTATATTTTATCATTTACAGAACAATCTGAAATTAAAAAAAAAAAAAGTAAAGAAGAAACAGCCTGCTTTATTTTTTTGTTTGTGCTAAAAACACAAACTTCACCTTTATACATGTATGCACACAAACACAAACACATACATACACACTCTCTCTCTCTTTCACTTTCAAAATAAAATCTGTTGGAGATTTACAGACAGAAAATTTTAAGTTTAAAAACTTTTCTCACACTTTCTTTTACTCTATAACTCTCCATTTCTTCTGATATATTCTCACTTTTCTGTTTTCAGTATTAACCCAAAATTTATGAATAGTTTATCTTTGTAACTATATATTCTTTCATATAACCATATTAATATATTAATAACTCATGGATAACTTCACACTGGAAGAAGATATTCATAACAGAAAGCTCTGGATGCCATAATTCCCAATCATATCTTTCTATGTCAGATGATTTGAAATTTTCATCCAGGATAAATTAGTGTCTCATCTGCATTTAGAGATGCAACGGCTCTGAGAAAAATAACAGCTATAACCTTTGTTGGTCAAATTTGGTATCTTGCTAGATTATTTGTTAACAAATGCTTTTGATAAGACTCTTTGGAAAACTTCTCTGAGAATTTTACCCCACAAGAAGAAGTGGGTGAGGAAGATGGTTCAAAAAAAATATCACCTTATTATCTATTTTACATTCATTTCATAAGATAATTAGCCTGAAACATACTGCAGTTCATATATCTTTAATTGATAAATAAGTTTTTTAATTCTTGGTGTTTACTGCATTTCAAGTTTTCATCTGATAGTGACTACTCATAATATTGCTAGCCTTCTGTGTGAACATGTGCGTGTGCATGTGTGCGTGTGCACGGGTGTGTGTATTTGTGTGTGTGTGTATGTGTGTGTGTGTGTGTCTGTGTCAGTGTGTGTGTGTCTGTCTGTGTGCATGTACATACATGTGATGCATTCTAGAAGTTTTGAAACATTTTTAGGAGAAGCAGTTATGACTGCCCTAGATTATTGAAAAACTTGAGTATATCATTACCATATTTATAATAAGCTTATCTGCCAACTTTTTATCCCATATTGAAGCAAACAACTGTAACAGTACTTTGAGCACACCTCACTAAGCACTACTTATCACAGCTGACTAACTTGCATGATGCAGTCGGGAAATAGAGACAATTTGGAAGCTTACTAAGCAATAAAGTTTTGTGTTAAACTGGGCAAAAACACTACAGAAATTTGTGAGATGTTCCACTACATTTTCTGTCGAGGACTTACATGCCCCATTCTTGGACTATTTTCTTTTGTCATTGTGTGGTGATTGCTTATAAGCTTTAAGCTTATAAAATACTATTATTATTTACAGAACTGTAAAAATTGATGCTGCTTAACAAAACCATCCAAGTGCAAGCATGTGTATATATAGACACACACACACACACACACACACACACTCATATATATATATATGCATGAAGAGTATGAAGTTGTGTAGTTGCTACTAATCTATTCATATAATCTCTTAAAACATTCAACAACAGAGAGACAAAATGCATCACTTTAGTCTCAGTCATAATCTTGTAAAACTAATTCATTTCTAAACAATTACACTTCAGTTGATAATGTTGTTTGGCTTTGGGTAATTTAAGTACAGTACAGTGGATATAAAGTCAAAGTGTTTGTATGCTGACATGTTCCATAGTTCAAAACTTGCTACAGGCCATATTTTGTAACTTGATATATGTAACAAGAAGAGAAATAAGCACTTTTGTTTTACTTATTGGATTGATATATAAATAGATGAATCTCACATTACAATGAATTGGTTAGCAATAAGAATGCTGTCTAGCATTGAAACTTATCCTCTACAATTGTTGAAAAGTTGATAACAGAAAATTATCGCAAAACCATAATCTAAAAGCAAACAAAAAATATTAAATGTATATCAGTTAAAATAAAGCAATTGAAAGCTATATCACACACACACACACGCATGCATGCATGCAAATGTACATAGATGCAAGTTGTATGGTTTAGAGGTTTGTTTCTCTATTATGCAGTTTCAGATTTGGAATGTGGTTCTACTGTCAGAAATCTTGGAAAAGTATCTTCAACGATAATATTTGAAGAGATATGATGTTAGTGATGCATACTTCCAATCCAGGTTAAAATCCGCACTTCTGTTTGTTTTCCCTTTTTTTTTTTGTCAATTTGCAGCTTGGCAAGTGTATCAGGGAATACTATTCAGTGCTTTGCCTAAGTTTCAGCATAGTGTCAATTACATAACATGAACTAACTTAGGCACAAGTGTGGCTGTGTGGTATGAAACTTGCTCCCAACCACTTGGTTCCAGGTTCAGTCCTACTGCGTTGCACCTCGGGTAAATGTCTTCTAATATAGCTTCAAGCTAACCAAAGCCATGGGAGTGGATTTTGTAGACTGAAACTGACAAAAGCCTGTTGTGTGTGTGTGTGTGTATATATATATATATATATATATATATATACATAGTTTTAGGGAAAAGAAATAAGGTTTATGAATTCATCGATGAAAATCCACTGTCACATTTTATACTGTGAAACTTAATTTAATTTTAATTTTTAATAAATTGATTTTAATTGAGTTTTTACCTGTAATTTTGGATTTTATCCCTAATATTATATATATATATATATATATATATATATACATACATATACACATATATATATATATATATATATATATATATATATATATATATATATATATATATATATATATATATATATATATATATATGTATGTATGTATACATCTATGTGTGTGTGTCTTTGTTTGTTCCTACCATCACTGCTTGACAACTGGTGTCGGTGTGTTTATGTCACCATAACCTAGCAGTTCAGCAAGAGACTTGTAGCTTAAGTACTAGACTTTAAAAAAAAATAGTCTTGAGGTCAATTTCTTCAACTAAAACCCCTCAAGGTGATGCTCCAACATGGAGCACCTATCCAAGTAAAAGAGTAACAATTCCTGCCTTGAAGTGTTTGCTTATTACTCACTTATCCATTACCTCTACAGTACATTGAAAAAGCACAAAATGTTCCACAGGATCAGTATGTCACAACCGAAAATATGATTGAGATTTTCATGCTAATTTTACATTGATAGCTTATTACTCATAGCCCAGTTTCAATTACTACCATGAATATTTTATCTTATCCTCAAAAGAGCAAAATACCTTTTGGCAAATTTCCAATGCCAGCTTGTGAACTCAATACTTAAAGAATACTTAGAATATAATTCTACTTATTTAATCCATCATCAACCTTTTTTATTGATATAAGTTGATTGGTATAAATTTTAAGCCTCTCCCACTTTTAACTGGCGTCTATTCAAGATGCTTCCATATATTCTGCTTATGATTGATTTTTCAAAGATATCTGCCAACATCAAAAGAATTTATAAGGAGTGTCATTGATTAGTTTCCAATGGTTCCTTTCTTATTGAGATATTATGCCAGCATAGGCTCATCATGCGGTTAAGAACTTCACTTAATAATCAGCTTGTTCTAGGTTTAGTCAAACTTTCCACTACCATAGCTATGACCCATGCCAAGCCTTGTACGTGAAACTGAATAGATAGAAACTTTGTGTAAGCCCTTCAGATAGACAGCGTTGTATAATGAAAATAACAGGTAACAAAATTGACAATGAGAAATTACTTTAAAATAAGGAAAAATTTAGCTTTGACAATCAAATAACGCTGTATTCAAAGCTTTTGATTTAGCCCTTGATATTAAATCTATGGATAGAAAACTGACAGAGATAATTTTTTAAAACAGGAAGTAAAAAAAAAACTGATTATGATAAAGGATTATAAAATAAAGACAAAATCAGCTTCAACAAATATGTGGCCATAGATTTCCATCAGTTATCAACAAAATGGGTTGCCCATACAAACTAATATATTAGACTCATTCCTCTCTAGTTTTTACATGTTCTCTGAACTCAGGGCCCATATTTCACTACCATGTAATATTGCTGTTCATACATAAGCATTATACAATCTGCTTTTCTCTTGGGAAGAGAGAAACTTTTGTTACCATCAAAGATAATAGCTCTCAGTACTTCTTCCATTTTATTCTTACTCTAGCAAGTATATTTTCAGAACACCCTTCTCCACTGCCAATCAGATCATCTTGGTAACAGAACCTATCTACTACCTCCAGGGAGCCTCCAGATTATTCAACAAAAATCTATTTCCCTTGTGGCTTTAGTGTTTATTGACCCTACACATCTTCCACATATAGTACTATTTTCTTCATTAAACTTCCTGTGATTCCATTGTACCTCTCGTGTGTCCATAGCTTGTACTGGATATACCGTATGGAATTCCAGTCCATACTTCCCTACATATCAAGCTCAGACATTCACCTGAAGGGAGTGGAATCCTGTCTGCTTTACTGCTTACTAGAACTTTGGTCTTTCAATAGATTAATATAAAATAAGAATAAAGTAAATGAATTAAAGTAAATAAGAACAAAGTAAATGAATAAAATGAATGAAATTGAAATAAAGATAGAGAGATAGAAAATCATAACATGAAAAGGTAAATTACTACAAATATATTTTTTAACAGTTTCTTGAAGCAGTGCCTGACAAGTTCAACAAAGGCAGTGGAAAGATCAGTATAGTCGAAAGATGTTGTAGGCACAGTTACCTCCCCTGATGGTAGTTGTCTAAATAGCTCACCGCTAGGTGGAGTAGTATGTAACTTTGGAATTTTGGGACTTGTCTCTCTCTCTTTTTCACTGTGGCTCACAGCAAGCAAGACATGACTTCCTCAGCTCTTAATCTCACTTTGGAGAGATGCATAACCATGAGACAAGCAATGGCAAGTAAACATTAAGCCACTATGACTTGGATTCCACAGATGAACATGGTCTTCACTTGTAAATACTTTGTATAACTTATTCTACTTGAACATATCTGAGACCTCGAGTAAAAAGCATAAAAACTACAACTTGGTTCTGATATGTACAATACATGGTGTTCTTTCTTCACAAATTGATATCGTCTTTTCCATCCTTCTGAACAATGCCATTATTTAGATAGTTTTGCCACGCTAGGCCACAGCACATCTAAAATGTTCTCTTAAGTAATATCAAACCAGATATACCAGTCACAGTGCAGACAAAGTTAATGCGTAAGTACAAAGGAACGATGAACACAATTAGGACAATTAGTTGAGACATTGTAAATAGACAGAGTCATAGTTTATTGTTCTGGAGAAATATGAAGTTTATATGCTAGTTCGAGGCATTATGAAAAAAACAAGTGCCATAGTTAAAGGTTTTGCACAAAGAAGCAGATATATTACAGAATCTAAGATTGTAAAATAGATGTGGCATTGGTGTAGTAGAGCATAAACTTCATTTTAGGTTTTAGTAATTCATAAGCATACAAATGAAAATAAAAGACATAGATTGGTTGAGAGATCTGGGAAAGATATAGAAATGAGAGTGTAAGCTGCATCACAATATAATAAGGTAATATTAACTAATTTCCCTAAGATAATGTTGGAATGCTAATTTTAATTCATGCTTACAGTCAATAATTAATTCTTTGCATTTATTGAATAAATTCTCACTATTAGCGAATAAAATTTCCAGAGCTTTGTGAAGACATACTCTGCAGGTTCATCTATTGCTTTGATTAGGTTCATTTCAAACTATAATAGACCAGTTAATAAGAAACCTTACATTCTTGGAATTTAAGGGAAGAAATATATTCTGCTAGTGGTGTCAAACATTTTGATATATCATTAATATAGGAATGCTTCACAACAGAAATTCTTTCCTTGACTAAGTTAATTGTAGCTCTAATGTAAAAACAAGTTGTATTATTGGTTCTATCAGTGCACTCATGAAGACACATGGCTCAGTGATTAGAGTGTCAGGCTTACAACTGTGAAGTAGTGTGTTCAATTCCTGGACTGGACTGGATGCTGTGTTCTTCAGCAAGATACTTTATTTCATATTGCTCTAGTTTACTCAGCTGTATAAATGATGCCAAGCTGTATTGGCCTTTGTCCTTCCCTTGGACAACATCAGTGGCATGGAAAGGTAAGACTGGTATACATGGATGACTGCTGATCTTCTACAAACAACCTAGCATAGACTTGTGCCTCAGAGGGGAACTTTCTAGGTACAATCCCATGGCCATTTGTGACTGAAGGGGTTATTTACCCTTTATCTCCACACTTATAGACTACATTCCAGGATATCTAAGGGACAATCTTTCCTAGATCTACAATTACAGTTGTTCTCTAGATCAAAAAGCCAATTTAAATTATTGCATACACACATACAAATGATCAGATGGTGCCTGACCACTTCAAAAGATATATATATGACACACACACACACACACACACACACACACACACACACACACACACACACACACACACATATATACATATATAGTGAGAGAGAGAGAGAAAGAGGGAGAGAGAGAGGGAGATGTATGTATTTCTCAATCTATCTATATTTATATGTCTATCTGTCTGTCTATCTCCCACTCTCTCACACACAGACACTCTCTCTCTCTAAGTACATATATATATATATATATATGCACATACATATGTATGTCTTATTCTTTTCTCGAAGCAGTATTTTATGCTCCTCTTTACCTAATGGAGATTAAGTAGCTAAAGTATTACGATAGCTGAGAGGATAAGATATTTTACTTTTGTCTAATCAACTATTGATTTACATTCCGTTACTATTGTTACTGGTGTGCAATACTTTGCTGTTTTCTAAGGCAAAATACCCAGTTTCTTTGTTTTTTTTTTTTTTTTCATACTCTAATTTATCTAAACGGAATTGGAATTACTTGTAGTAGTAGTAGGAGGAGGAGGAGCTAAAAGTAAAAATATAATAAAAAATATAAATGAGGTTAAAATAAAGAAAGAAAAGATATGGAACCAATAACAAGACAAAAAATAAAAAGAAAATAGTGAAGATGAACACAAGAACCTAAAGATCATGAAGGAAATCTGGGATAAGAAATTGTGAATTTGAACATTTTAATAGATATTCTGTTTAAATCCTTGCATATCAGTAAGTTCTCGGACAGTGCTCTCTGTAAACTACTATTTGAAATTAATGTATAAAATGACAATAATCTAATAGGATATATTTAGACAATTAAATTCTTATATATAACGCAGCTAAGCACGTAGATTTCGGATGCTCACTACACCCACTTTATAGTGATAAATCAATATTTAGCTACGTCAAGTTTGTACGTAGTAATGGAAACATTTGCACTGGGATTCACAGCTATCATTATTTAGTTGTTATCCATTTGGATTTCCTATTCAAAAGTTCCTTTAAGTAAGTTGACTCTTTTATAGATCACTATGATCCATAAGGGCAGTGCTTATCTTTGGATTAAACAACATTAAGGAAATGGAAGATAATACACTCCATGAATGTAGCTCTATATAGCAATGTTATAATATACAGAAAAGAAGAAGGACACATTTGAAAGATTTCTCTTTGTTTTCTTAATAGAAATTTGTTGTGGTATGTTGAACTAGAGTTAACATGTTATCTTCTATTCTTTACTTTGCAGCCATATCAGAGCACCATTTTGAAGAATTTTTTAGTCAAATGAGTCAACTCCATTAGTTATTTTTTGTTAAACCTAGTACTTATTATTTAATTGGTCTCTTTTGCCAACCTGCAAAGTTATGGGAACATAAACACACCAACATTGGTTGTCAAGCAGTAGTGCAGGACAATCACAGGTACACACACACACACACATGATGAGCTTCTTTCAGTTTCTGTCTACCAAATCCACTCACAAGGTTTTGGTTAGTCTGAGGTTGTAGTAGAGGACATTTGCCTAAGGTGACATGGTGAGGGACCGAACCCAGAACCATGTAGTTAGGAAGCAAGCTTCTTTATTTCATAGAATTTGCCATCAAGGCGTTACTTCTAGAAGTCAGCTTCTTACCACACAGTCACATCTGTGCTTATGCATTTTCTAAATCAGTTTCTAAAGGGAATTTAAAATAGCTTCCATAAGGGATTGATAATGTTCATAGACTGACGCAGTGGTATAACTTACAGCTACCCATTGATGACGCTTACCAATCGAAAGATCGAAAAGAAGTAGAATATGTAATTGTGAATTCTAAAGCCACTCAGTTTACTAAGATGATTCTCATTGGTTTTTAGATAGAGCTGTGGCTATAGAATATCTTATTTAGTTAATTCTCTTTGCCCCATAGAGTTTTCTTACAAAAGTAAAAAAGAAATAAAGGCATAGCTGTGTGGTAAGAAGTTTGCTTCCTAACCACATAGTTTCAGGTTCAGTTTCATTGCATAACACCTTGGACAAGTGTCTTCTATTATTGCCTTAGGCCAACCAAAGACTTGTGAGTGGATATGGTAGATGGAAACTGAAAGAAGCCCTGTGTGTATGTATGTGTGTGTGTGTATGCATGCGTGTGTGTGTGTGTGTGTGTGTGTATGTGCACATACACCTTTGTGTCTGTATTTTTCCTCCACCACTGCTTGACAGCTGGTGTAGATTTGTTTACATCCCAGTAACTTAGTAGTTCGGCAAAAGAGACTGATAGAATAAGTACCAATCTAATAATATTGCTTACAAAATAACCAAGCTTAGCATTTAAACCAGTCATATCCAGCTGAAATATTCCACCTGTTTTATGCTCAAACTAGTCAGATCTAGCCTCTCACACCAACCCTACAATATCATTCTGAAAATTAATAGTTACCTCACCAAAATCTCAAAGCTACAAGATAATGCATAATTAATTCAAAACAATGAATAAATAATCATTACATTTAACAGAATAATCTGAATGCTAAAGGGTTAACCTTTTAGCGTCTGGTACATGACAAAAGCTGCCTAAATTGTTGATATAATCAATCACTAAGTTTTCTATACTGGTAAAAGGTGGTATGGTCATGACTGGAAGGTCTCTGTTCATATGTCTGCTGACTGAAGGTTGATCTGAGTAGCTGATTCACTTCATGAAATGGTTACTGCTTATAGCAGGGGTTTTCAAACTTTTTGACTTGCAGACCCCTTTATATTTCAGGCTTTACATTAGGGACCCCCTTATAAACACTTGTGAAATTTGTACATAAATATTTGCTTAAAATAACATATATTTTTACATTTATTTATTTAACAGTATTTAACAAATAGGTTTATTGTCAATTAAAAGATTTCGATTAAAAAACATATATAAAATCAAATTGCCCATAAAAAGTATTTGCTGTCCCCGGACCCCGTCTTGTCCTTGCAGACCCCCTGTGGTCCGCGGACCACAGTTTGAAAACCCCTGGTTTATAGTACAGTGCTCACTATTATAAACTACAATGTAGATAAGTACCATTTCTTCCAACCAAAATTAAACCCAGTCATTTAAGATGTTAGAAAAAGCAGCCAGATCTTCTACATGTCAATTTATGCAGTCCTAAATAATAGACATATTCGATAATGTAGTTCTAAACACCCATAAAAAAGAAGTATTAGATAGTTACAGTTAGATGCTTTTGAACACATGTCTACCCTATCGTAATAGACCTGTGGTTAAACACAAACTAGACATCAAAGACAGTAAATTAATTACATCCTCAACATCATCTTTGTTCTCATCGTTGTTATTGTCGTTATCGTTATCATCAGTAACATTCTATGTGCTTCCTACAAATGCAGCTGAGTCAAACTAACATGTTCTCATGTAAATTAATGTTTATCTAATTGGCCTGTAATTTGAACAGACTCCTGTATTACTTGAGAACAGCTGACATCATTTACAACATTATATATATATATATATATTTAAATATGTGTGTGTGTGCATGTATACAAATATATGTGTGTATGTGTATATATAAACACACACACACACACATATATATATATGCACATATATGAATGTATTTGTAAGCATGCATGAATATAATTACATATAGCTTCATATATACACTCACACAGACATGTGTGTGTGCGTGTGTCTGTATCTATGCAAATAAATGTGTGGGAGAGGAGAAGAAGTATATGTGTGTTTGTATGCGCATGCACACACACACACACACACACACACACACACACATGTATATACATACACATGCTCACAC
>NC_068983.1:78687438-78691042 GCF_001194135.2 Octopus bimaculoides
ATACATACACATGCTCACACACAGATATATGTATAGAAAAAGAGAAAGTGGGTGTGAAGAGGTAGGTGAGACACACACAAATGAGTAAGCATATATATAATATGTATTTAGCTTTGTCACTTAGTGTGTATATGTATTTATGTATCAATTATGTTTAATATAGTTCACTAGAGAAAACATGTGTAACTTCATTGCTTGATTTTGTATTTATTCTTCAGACGCTGTACATTATAAATGCAGAGGGTAAAGTATGTGTCTTCTTAAGTCCTTATGTAAATGTGTAAAATGTGCATGAGTTACTGTTTGTGTATTCATGTACATTAGTGTATGAGTGTATTTGGATGTGTAATATGGGTCTTCTAGGTTTAGGACGCTGTTTGTCATGAAGTGTGCATATACAACTGTATGTAAGTATGTACGTATGTACATACATACTTATGTATATAAGTATGTATGCTTGTATGTGTGTGTGCGCGTAAGTATGTATGGAAATACATATATATCACACACATATATAATACATATATTTATATATGTATATGATATGTATGTATATGTATGTGTGTATATACGCAAACATAAGTGGTAAGTGTTGGGGTGTAAGATAGTGAGGGAATTATATAAATATTACTTCCTTTATTTGAATTTCTATGAGTATTCTAATATATAACTACCTAATGGTTTCCTGCTGTACAAATGTGAATTTCAGAATCTGTGATGAAAATTTCCTGTCCATTCCTCTGTTAGCTTTACTCAGTTGCTTACACTTTTACTTTCTCATGTGTGTGCTTGTATATATGTATGTATATACATATATATGTATATGTATGTATATACATATGTATATATATACATATATATATATATGTATGTATATGTGTATGTATGTATGTGTGTGTGTGTGTATAAAGGTGCAGGCATAGTTGTATGGTAAGAAGCTGCCCAATCACTTGGTCCCAAGTTCAGTCCCACAGTATGGCACCTTAGACAAGTGCCTTCTACTAAAACCTTGGGCCAACCAAAGCTTTTTGAGTGGATTTGGTAGACAAAAACTGAAAGAAGTCCATTATGTGTAAGTGTGTGTATATATATATATATATATATATATATATATATATATATCAATCATCATCATCATCATAATCATCGTTTAACGTCCGTTTTCCATGCTAGCATGGGTTAGACGATTTGACTGAGGACTTGTGGACCAGGTGGTTACACAAGGCTCCAATCTGATTTGGCAGAGTTTCTACAGCTGGATGCCCTTCCTAACCCCAACCACTCCGAGAGTGTAGTGGGTGCTTTTACGTGCCATCAGCACGAAGGCCAGTCAGGCGGTACTGGCAACGGCTACGCTCAAAATGGTGTATTTTACGTGCCACTTGCACAGGAGCCAGTCCAGCGGTACTGACAATGATCTCGCTCGAATGCCCTTACATGTGCCATCACGATTTCGCTTGCCTCAACAGGTTTTCACAAGCCGAGTTTCTGTGTCCAATGAAGGAGACGACGTTGGCATGGGTGCCAGATATATATATATATATATATATATATATATATATACACATACATATGTGTGTGCGTGTGTGTGCATGTGTATGTATGCTTTTTCCTATGTGTGTTTTGTATTTGTTTGTCCTCGACCACCACTTGACAACCGCAGTTGGTGTGTTTATGTTCCTTTAACTTAGTGGTTTGGCAAAAGAAGCCAACAGAATAATGCTAGGCCCGAAAGAAATTCCTGAAGTCAATTTGTTTGACTAAAACCTTTCAAGGCGGTGTCCCAGCATGGCCATAGTCAAGCAACTTAAACAAGTAAAAGAAAAAGAATGTGGCCTGCTTGTTTGTTGCACCTTGTTTACCATTTTTGTCCTTGTTCTTTTGCCACGTCATGTACCCAGTTATGTATCTATATGTACATGTGGATGAACGTATATACATACATGTACATATATATGCATATACTCATATATTGTTTATATATATATATATATATATATATATATATATATATGTGGGTAAGTCAAAAATTATCAGCACTTTCACCATAATATATCTTTATTAGTCACTTATAGTTGGTACTATCATGGTCATGTGATCGATGTTTGAGCCTGATCAGGCCATTTTCTTTCTGGTGTTACAGTGTAAGCATGGATGCTCCACTACCAATGCGTACCAAATAAGAACAAGGAATAGTGATCCATTTCTCAAGCTTGCTGAATCTTCTCATCAGTGGTGGAGGTTGACAGGCATCCTGCTCCTTTTTCATGCATCATGCTTGTCTGGCCGCTTTTAAACTTTTCGATCCATTCATGCACACTTCTATATGGTAGTGCACTGCCCTCATATTGTGCTGAAAGCCTCTGATGAATTTCAGCTCCTGACACACTTGCTGACCAGAAAAACTGGATCACTGCTCTTTGTTTTTCTTTGGTGTACATTTGCTAGTGGAGAGGCCATGCTTACACTGTAAAGCCAGAAAGAAAAATGGTGCGATCAGGCTCAAATTTTGATCATGTGACCACAATAGTACCAACTATAAACACATGTGCGCAGAAGGCAGTGTGACAATAATAAAGATATGTTATGGTGAAAGTGCACCTTTTCAGCCCTATCCCTCCCATTTTCTCAACCATGTCTCTCATCCCTTCTCTCTCCTTGGTTCACTGCCATACTCCTCCATCCTCTCTTTTTGCCAAACCACTAAGTTATGGAGATTTAAACAAACTGACTCCAGTTGTCAAGCAGTCTGGGGAGACAATCAGAGACATAAAGACACACAAACACACACACATACATATCATCGTTCATCCATCATCATTCTACCTAGGATCATTGCCCACTTTTTTTTCTGTTCTCCCTCACTTATAGAAACAACCTCAGGGCCTTAACCTTACAAGTTAGGAGGTAACCATTACTTGTGCTGGTGCCATAACAAAACACCTGATACCCTCTGTAAAAGTGGTTGTTGGAGGAGAGGTATCCAAAAATAGAAACTATGCCAAAATACTTTGATGCATGTACAATAATCCAACATATCAGACACTGCCAAACCAGTCAACCAAAGACAGCATGGAAGTCGAATGTTGAATAATGATAATGATTATGAATAGGCTTGAAGTCATCCATCCACCTTAAATATTCATGAAATTATTAAGAAATCCAATATGTCTATGTGAGAAGGTTCATTGAGATTTATTTTACCCCATATAACTTGATGACTTATATTTGTGATAGATTACTATCTTGTACTCTGTCTTGGGGTATATTCTTTCATAAATCTCCTCCCACCATCATAATACAAGCTATAATTAATTTCCGTTTAATTAGTTATATTACTAATATCCACCTATCTATCTCCTTGTATATCAGTGCAGCCATATGTATACTTATACAGGCACACACACACACATATGCATGCGCATGCACACACACCTACACACATACAGTGTTGGTCAGACAGACAGACAGTGGTATGGAGATGTAAATTCAGATGGCTACATATATATGTATTCATGTATGCACATATAATATATTTATTTCTTGTCATTAATGTATATATATATATATATATATATATATATATATATATATATATATATAT
>NC_068983.1:78691895-78693305 GCF_001194135.2 Octopus bimaculoides
TTTTCAAGCGAGATCGTTGCCAGTGCCCCTGGACTGGCTCTTGTGCAGGTGGCACATAAAATACACCATTTTGAGCGTGGCCGTTGCCAGTACGGCATGACTGGCCTTCGTATGGGTGACACGTAAAAGCACCCACTACACTCTCTGAGTGGTTGGCATTAGGAAGGGCATCCAGCTGTAGAAACTCTGCCAAATCAGATTGGAGCCTGGTGTTGCCATCCGGTTTCACCAGTCCTCAGTCAAATCGTCCAACCCATGCTAGCATGGAAAGCGGACGTTAAATGATGATGATGATGATGATATATATATATTTTTTTTTATTCTTTTACTTGTTTCAGTCTTTTGACTGTGGCCAAGCCAGAGCACCACCTTTTGTCAAACAAATCAACCCCAGGACTTATTCTTCATGAGCCTAGTACTTATTCTATTGGTCTCTTTTGCCAAACTCCTAGGTTATGGGGACATAAACACACCAACATCGGTTGTCAAGTGATGATGATTGGGCGGGGAGGTACAAACACAGACACACACACACACATATATATATATATATATATACAACGGGCTTCTTTCAGTTTCTGTCAACCAAATCCACTCATAAGGCTTTGGTCGGCCCAAGGTTATAGTATAAAACACTTTCCCAAGGTGTTACAGAGTGGGACTGAGCCCTTGACCATGTGGTTGGGAAGCAAGTTTCTCACCTCATAGCCATATATAATCATCATCATCATCATTATCATTTAACATCTGTTGTCCATGCTGACATGGGCTGAACAGTTTGACCACAGATATCAAGCTGGGGAGCTGCACTAGATTCTAGTCTGATTTGGCATGGATGCTCTTCCTAATGCCAGATATCATCATCATCGTTTAACATCCGCTTTCCATGCTAGCATGGTTTGGACAATTTGACTGAGGACTGGCAAGCCAGAAGGCTACACCATGCTCCAATCTGATCTGGTAGAGTTTCTACAGCTGGATACCCTTCCTAACGCCAATTACTCTGAGAGTGTAGTGGGCGCTTTTACGTGCCACCGGCACGAAGGCCAGTCAGGCGGTACTGGCAATGGCCATGCTCAAAATGGTGTATTTTAAGTGCCACCTGCACAGGAGCTGCGAGATAGATAGATAGATAGATGGAATAATCTCAATGCATTTTTCAAAACATATATTGGAAGAACAAATGATTTGAATAACACCTGCATTTGACTTGACTATTTCTTATTTTATCTATGTTATACAAAAACATTTCACTTAACCCTGGAATTTCTACCTCTGTAAGTAGGCTGTAATATCCTTGGTACTTATGTGAATTTTTGCTACCCTGGTAACTATTTATTTATTCCTTCCTTGTTATTTGTACACACTGAAAAAAATACACATACATGTATATATATATATATATATATA
>NC_068983.1:78693323-78710131 GCF_001194135.2 Octopus bimaculoides
ATATGAAAAAAGTTGCTGTTGAAAATGCATCTAAACTTCAAAAACTTGTAAATGTTTAAAATACATTGATTTACATATATGCCAAACTAGTTTCAATTATATTGTTTGTTTATCAATGGTAAAAGTTTAAAATTAGGAAAACATCTTTAAAAGTTTCAATATTGACGAATTAAAATGTTTGAATGTTGACAAACTAAAATGTTTCAATATTGATAAATTAAAACACAAAGTGTAAGTTTGAATGTTCATAGCAGTCAATAAAATTAAAACTGTATATCAATTTGTTTGAATGTACAAAGTTCATTAATTTTAGTGGTGGTAGACAAATTTAAGTCAGGTCAAACTTTTATCATAAAATATGGTGGTAGACAAGTCAGCAACTTGTGTTTGTAGAATTTCATTGGACTGGAGGTGGGTGACGTCAGCAACTGGTGTTTGTATGGTGATTTGAGTTGCAATTTTGGAACCTGGGTGGAAGATTGTTACTAAAGATTAAAAAAAAAATTTTTTGCTGTTCCTCATTGTTTTTTTGTGTTGAAATTGAGTCTTTTTTCTTTTCTTTTTACTGTTTTTTCTTCTTTCTAAAGGATATTCAGCTGTGGTTTATATTTTTTAATCAGTATTTTTTCCTTATTTAAACGGTATTGGGTTGAAGTGTTTCCAGTGCATTGATAGAGAGGGAAGATTTGGTATTTAGGGTTTATGTCTATGGAGCATTGGTCTAGGTGCTTGCTTATGGGAATTTTCCTAGTTGTGGGGTCTCAAATTTATTACCTGTGTACCGTAAGTCTATCCCTCAAAGTTGGGCTAGTTTGACCAATGTAGTCACCACCACAACCTCAACATTTAAGAACATAGATTAAGTTCTTTGGACCACAGGTGAAGTCATATTTTATGATAAAAGTTTGACATGACTTAAATTTGTATGTTGAGCCCTCTAAGAGGAAGATGCAAGTTCCACAATTGTTCAAGCACGATTGTGGAGATCTACTCACGCAAAAGCATTAATTGTTTTGCTTACCCACAAGTAAAGAATATTTATCCTCCAATGAGATGTTGATCACTCGTTCTCACTGTTCAATATTAGTGAGTGAATATGTATGCATGTATGTATGTATGTATGCATGCATGTATGTGTGTATGTATGTATGTATGTGTATATACACACACACACACACATATATATAAATATATATATATATCTACATACACACACATACATAAATGTATGTATCATCATCATTATGTATATATACGTGTTTGTTTTTTTTTGTTTATTTGTTTGTTCCTCCATCATTGCTTGACAACCAGCATTGCTTTATTACATTCCTATATCTTATCAGTTTGACAAGAAGACATCAATATATTAAGTACCAGGTTTCACAAAATTACAGGGTTCGGTTTGTTTGAATAGACCCTTTAAGGTTGTGCTCAAGCATGGCTACAGTCCAATGACTGAAACAAGTAAAAGATAAAAGATTAAAACCATGAAGTGTGGAATGATGTTGATGGATTCATTTGGGAAAATGTCCTTATTTTGGTTTTTATAATCAAAATGTTCTGACTGTTGTATCATTCTTCTGGTGCCTGTTAATTTCAGTAACATATTTTGAACTGAACCCTTTAACAAATAAATAGATGGTTCACATTCGGTTGTTCATACCAAAGACATTCTTACATTAGTTATTCTTCTATTCATATTGCTTGCTCATCCCACTTGCATCAGAGTACATATAGATTGACTAACCCAGTGACTGAATTCAACCCATTGAAGCGTGCTTCACATCTATTGAAGCATGCTTACATCATCTCTTTGCTGCTTTCACACAAGCTCTACATTCAAGGCCTGTGCTACACTACTGTACAAAATTGTGCTTCATATACATACATCATATAAACTACTTTTCTTTAAGAGAGAGAGAATCATGACATTTTGCTGCTAGGATAGGTAATAACTCCCTCAACATTTCCCATTCCATTCTTACTTAAGCTGGACTGAACTACTCACCTCAAGCCTGGATTGGACTACTCACCTCTAGTACTGTGTGGTAAGAAGTTTGCTTCCCAACCAAATGGTTTCAGGTTCAGTCTCACTGAGTGGCACTTTGGGCAAGTGTTTTTCATTATAGCCCCAGGCCAACCAAAGCCTTATGAGTGGATTTGGTAGATGGAAACTGAAGAAGGCTGTTATATGTTTGTGTGTGTGAGTGCATGTGTCTTTGTCTGAGTTTGTCCACCACCACATGTAACCAGTGTTGGTGTGTTCACATCCCCAAAATTTAATGATTCAGAAAAAGAAACCAAAAGAAACCAGGCTTAGAAACATTTAAAAAATTATTGGGGTTGATTTGTTCAACTAAAAATTCTTCAAGGCAGTGTTTCAAGGCTGACTGAAATGAATAAAACATAAGAGAGAAGTAATTCTAGAGAATATTTCCTGCATTTAAAAGAAAATACATCCTGGGTGATCTTACTGTTAACTAGTCCTGCACATCTGCACTGTAAACATTCTCTTCCAATTTTCATGTGATCCTACTGCATCACTTTTACACTAGTTATAAAGTTGTATCACATAGTTAACATTGTATATACAGTATAGAATGCCTACCTGCAGTCGATTTTGAGCACGGCCACTTCCCAGATTGCTATAGAGATTTGTATTCTTGCATACCATCAAAATTTTGTCTTTGGTTCATTTCTTTTAGACTTCTTGGTTATAGACAATGCTTTATTGTCTGAAACTTTTCAGCTAATTCTTTGATTGATCCAGCTATACAAACTGGAACATTAATATAAAAGAATTACCATAGACAACCAATCTTAAATTTTTTGATCATTACCTGAAGAACTATGATGAATAGGAAGAGACTGAGAAATTATTTCTAAAGTACACTATACTAATATGCTAAACTCTTTACTATGGAGCAACTTGGTGACAATAACCTTGTATATATCTAAGATTAGATATTCATCTCCAATCAGTTTCTTTCAATAATTATTGAACTACAAAGCAGTGTCCAGTCAAAGGCCTTCTCCAGGCCAACAAATGCTAGATATAGTGACTTCTTTTTAGCTATGGATTTCCTTTGTAGTTGCCTCACTGGGAAAAGGGTATAAGTCACTGGCTGAGCACACACACACACACACACACACACGCACACACACACACTGACACACATACACATCTACATACTCATATGATTGGCATTTCACTGCACTCAATAAGACCTGTCTGTCACAGTGAAAGTGACAAGCAGTTTTTATTGAGGACATTAAGTTTATGTCTATACACTCACCAAGACAAGCTTCTACACTCAATCTGTTTCCATCAAGCCTTCCCTATTATCATCTTCCGAACACTCATCCCTTTATTACTTCTCTAAGTATGGCACTATTCAGTTACTACCATCAAATGGCTGCAAAATCTGCCCATTTTTTTCTTCCACAATGTGCTATTAGTTATTGCCTCCACTCCCTGGAATCACTTCCTTTAACATCCTTCCCTCATTCTCAATATCATCTCTCCCAATTTTGTTTTCCACAGATCATCCCTTCCTGTACCCCCAGTCAATGTTCCCTCTCCTTTGAACTACATCTCAGGACAGCCATACCTCTTCTTTAACACCCTTTCATATTTGCTATCATTTTCAACACCCAGTCACATTTAGTGTTGACATAACCGTCCCCATTTCCTTGACTCACTATAGCCACCACTATACACTTCTGACCTCCAGCTGTGTCCCTCTTCCCCCTCTACACATCATCTCCTTATCTTCTCATCTATCTGCAGGCTTATATTTCTGCTTTCCACCCTTCTTGTACTGTCGCTTGCTATCTCCTTTCTCTGATATTTCTTTACCTTTTCCCCACCAAACCATAGCTCGATCATTGTTCATCATTCACTACTTTAACATCTACCCCCATCGTCTCTAATCATGAGTCACTCTTCTCTTACATTCCTGTGAACTTATCTTACCCATGCCTTCCTAGCCTTAGTATATATTTCTTTCATATACTCACCTTCTTGTACCTCTGACACCTTGCCACCAATTCCTTTATCTTTTTTCTAGTTACCCCTACCCACTCCTATATAATGTGGAGTAGTCATGTATCTCCTCTATAACAAGACACTTGTGCCTGTCCTTCTATCATGCTTTAACTTCTGGACACCTAGCAAAAAGCCAACTCCCTCCCTTTTTGCTACAATACAATTCTTTGTATTACAAGTCTCTTGGCAACACCTCACGGGTGCTAGTGTCACAAAATTAAGCAATCAGTACACACTGTAAAGTGGTTAGTGTTAGGAAGGGCATCTAGCTATAGAAGTCATATTAAAGCAGACACTGGTGTACAACATGATCTTCCACTTCATTGGATCCTGCTAAACCCTGCAAAACCTGACAGTATAGAAGATAGACATCAAATGATGATAATGATGTTGATATATATCGTGGATGGATGTGTGTGTGTGTGTGTGTGTGTGTGTGTGTTTCTTACATTACCTTCATGTTGAATGTAAGAAATAATTATTTACAAAATGAAATTATTTGAAAGGTACTCCAGCATGGTTTTTGCTATGATTGTTGAAATGCATTAAAGAAGTCTTTAATGTATATGTAAGCCATTAACTATTTGATTTTCAAGTCTTAAAGATGCTACATTTTAGCTTGCTTTTTAAAAAAGATATAATTAATAATATGTTCAAATATAGCATCAATGACAGAATATAAACTGAAAGCATTTATTTTGATAGGTCTAGCATTAACATTAATGCAAGCACACATCATATAACTTAATCTATAAACACGAAAGAACCTGTTATATGCAAATATAAAATTGAAAGTAAAATGCACGCAAATATGCCATCAATTTCAAAACTGTAAGTTAAATAAATTTAGCATCTTAATTTAACTTTTAACTATCGACAGCATCTATGACGTTTCATAGTTACTGAAAGGATAAAGTTACTTGACTGTTCAGAAATGAGTTATCTTTTAGTTTCACTATTATTTTTAACAATTTTTCTACTGAATCAAAAGAATCAAACATTAGGATGATATTATCTGTTTTCTTTGAGATCTCATTCCATGAGTCAGCAATAACTAAGCATTTAATTGCATATGTTATGCTCTAGATTATGCTTTTTCCATTTTTCTGTCAACTATGATTTCCTGAGAAAAAAAAAACACTAATGTAAAAGAAAATAATAATAAAAATAATAATAAATAAAGCTGAAAGAATATAGTCAATAAAACAATGTTTCTGTGACCAAAATAGTAACAACAGAAGCAATTCTCAAACACTTTTGTCTTTCAATAAATATCATGATGATGTTGGAGATGGTGAGTTTGTTTAATGGCACAATAATAGCAGTGCAGATAGAATAATTCTCTACAGTCCTGACACTATAATGTAGACTGTTTCCTGTATTTGAATAGTGAAAGAGAAAGAATTCATTTCATTGATATAGTATAATTGTATAACATCGACATCACAAAATATATCAATCTTTACTTCCATTTTTCTGTGTTAGCATAGGTGAAATGGTTTCCACTATGTTTATATAATGGCTTAATGATAAAGCAATCATTATTGCTGTTGAATGTTCTTCTTGCCACTAACTGATTAGCCATGGATGTTATTGCTGTTGTTGGTGTTATTGTTGTCAATGTTTAACCCCTGGTGAGTATTGATTGAGCAGGTCTATCATCAAAAGCATTCTAGCTATGACCATCCTATCTTTCTTTTCAGACATAATGAATAGAGGGGAGTATTCTTCAATTCTGACTGACAAACATCTTTGGCTTTGGTGTCATAATGAAAAGAATTCAGTCCTTGTAAAATAGTCAGCAATAAGAACACATGTCTATAAAAAAGATACATGCAAAACTAAAAAGAAAAGAAATACAGAGAAAAAAAGGCACACACAACAAGTTTTCACTGTTGTTGTATATATCAGATGACAAAGGAACAAGACAAGTGGCTAGATGCTGAGGTAGAACATAGAGAAAAATGGACATACCAACATAGAGAAAAATGGACATAAAATGAGCACACCAATTCCACTGCTACCACCATTGTCATTGTCAGTAGCAGTAGCAGTGACAACCACTGTATCTAAAACATTTTTAAGATGAAGGGGAGAGATTTCAGGAAGATTGTTTCCATTTCCTGTTGTATAAATGAAACCAGCTCCTTAACTCAGGAATTTAAATTCAGGCACGCAGAACACGATTGAACTCATAACAAGCTAATCCTTGCTGTTCTCAAGCTGAAAAATAAATACCAGCCCCCACACTCACACCCATCTACCATAATAATATCTGTGAATTCGTCCCCACCTTACCGCTATCTCTAACAAGAAGATAAAATAGAAACTGTGTCTTTGTATTTCTTCTTCATCATAATTTTTGGTAAATTTAGAATGATTAAAACCATATTAATTTCATCAGACATGTCAATTTTCCAGTCCCATTTTCAATCATCACAATCACCACCACTCATGGGGAATCTGGCCCTCTTACTATGAAAATGTTGTAGTCAGTAGTTCAATAATGCTAACCACATGACAAGTATAATTCATATGTTAGTATCAGTGTTGTACTAAACAGTCAGAAACGTTTCTATTTCTTAACTATTAGACAAACATAAGATAAACACTGAGTAAAAAGAAGGCTATAGCTTTCTTTGTTTGCTTGTTTGTATTATACCATTGTTTCTTGGATTTAGAAATTTTCCTGAAAGATAGTATCTTTTTACTTTTTCTATTTTTTCTTTTACTGTAGTGTGAATGTGTGAAGACACATGATTATAAGATTATGGGTTCAATACCTGACTAGGTGGCATGTTGTATCCTTGGGCAAGGCACACCATTTCACATTGCTCCAGTCTACTCAGCTGAAAATGAGTGCTGGTGCAGTCCTCTCTCCCTCTGGCTGTCACATTCTTGATGCTCCACTGGATCAACAGCAGCTGAGAGGGTATTCATGCGACTCATAACTTCCTAAAAGTAAATTGTGAAAGTATGGTACATGTTAACAGGTTGCACTCATTTACAAGAGATGGCCTAGTCATATCAGGTGGAGATAAGATATTTTAATCATGTTGAAAGTAATTTTAGAAGAATGGTAGATCAAAATGATATTTATTACTTCTTATATCATAAATGAGAATATTGGTTCTTAATCTGAAATGATCGATTCTTAATTAGAGATGATCAGAAATATAAAAGCTATAGTTTTTTTAAAGATTAGTATTGTTGTTTAGCCTATGTTCAGCTTTGTTTGGAGAAGCACATGAGCAAAGCCATTTTAACCAAAACTATCTTATATATTTCTATACCTATGTTTATATTATCCAAAACTCAGGGAAACTCACAATAGGATATTGCTTTCACATTTGGAGCAGTGAGACTGCTTCTAGAAAAAAGACACCCTATTGGTTGGCTTAAAGTTACTCACAGGCATACTCCAGCCCCTGGTTCACAACTGTGCTGTGTCACTTTTCTACTCTTTCTACTGCCATTGTAGTGGCTTCTGTTCCTTGGAATTCTTTGAGCTCAAGCCACCTCCACTCAGGTATTCATGTCCCACTCATCTCTCTTCCCCTCTTTATCTTTGTTGCATCCAACCCCATCAAGACACACAATAATCACCCCATTTAGTCTTTCCTTCTCAGAAAATCATTCCTCTGGAATCCCTCTCTGCTAATAGCTTTTCCTGAAGACATTTGGTTTTACAAAAGTTCAAGAGGAACATTAATGGCATCAATCTCACCAGTCTAAGAGTGGCTTCCAAGGCCATGTTTGTTTCTCTAGACCCAATAAGTAAAATACACCTTTCTTTTTTATAAGACAGTTGGTTGTAGTTTAGGTGAGATTTGGCTGTTGTTTCATGTAATTGTGTTGAGTCTTCCTCATTTACTTGCATTTTTAAGATTGTAACAAAAGTGATGTAATAAACTTTTTGTTAGTTTTATTATTTTTTTGTGTTCTGTCACGATAAATATATTTTATTCTTATCATCTGATGATCCAATTGCTGCTAACTATATGTAGATTAACATTTAATTTTTTTTATAATCATATAAAATTTGTTTTCTTCTCTAATGTGTGATTAGTTATCTACACTTTTCCTTGTAGTCATTTTATCTCTGAGCTGAGAGAAATTTTCAATCAGCTTTGTGATACACTAAATTTTCTTCTAACCAAATATATTTCCTATCTACTATTTCTTGTTCCATATTTAAGAAATTCACTTGTTGTTGCATTGTTTAAATAACTTAAAATTTCAAACACTATCTCACCATCTAGGTGCCATACAGAATCTATGGCTGCTGTTTATACAAAATCAATCAACTAAAATCTCCAATGACTCATTACTGTCAAATGTTTCAAACACATTTTAGATTCCAGACAAATTTTACTTTTGCATATAATTTGAAAGCAAACTATTAAATGAGATGAGACACAATCATTGAGAGGTTATAATGCAGGATTTCTGAATATATGATCACTAGTTTCATTCTTACTATAGCCATTGTGTTTATGTTCCTTGACAAGGCATATGAGTCCAATTATGTGAGTCTGCCTTGTCTTCTACGCAATCAAATGGTTAACAGAATAGAGGGCATCTAGCAATGATATCAATTTTTGTAAGAGTATAAATATACTGTAAACACAACAATATGGATATAAATCTATAACAAAAATAAAATATATGTAAGTGCAATTTTGCTTTTATATTTGCTAGTTTTATAAATACATATCAATATTAATACAATCCCCAATGATTTCATTCTAAGTTGTTTTATTTTGCTGTGTTGTTGTAACAAGCAAGTCTATTTCAAAATTTCTTTCTTCTAAGAATTTTATCAGCTTAATGTTTCTCATAAGGTTGGGGAGCTGTGAGGGTTGAAAAAGAGCTGAGAAATTAGCATAATTAAAATGGTGAAGAAAAGAATTTTAGCCATGCATACCCTTTATGAGGTATGCAGAGTATTTCTCTTTGGGATCTTTGCTGACATTTGCATTCTCTTCACTATAGGGTTCATATGGCAGGTCATCTGGAAGTGAATGCTTTTTGAGGAATTCATTGTTAACTGTCAAGTTCTCATTCACTTCCTTCTTGATATATATGTTGTTGATATTTATTTTCACTCTTATTGTTTAGCAGGTGTTGTCTGTATGATATCATACAGCACTCAAAGGATGTTTGTATTATTCTTAAATGCTTTCTCTCCTCTTCTTTCTCCAAGATTGGGTCTGTTGATATTGTTTCAGTGTAAATGTGTAGCCAATGGTACGAACACATAGATTTTGATACCAAATAACGCAGGTTTTCTCTTTAGACCAGTCAAGTTTCTAATCTATTGGTATCAGTACAGGTAAAGCAAAAGCTTTATCAAAAGATTGTCTTGCCATAAAATGAAAGCTCTAACTGCCATATTTTATAAAGTTTAGTATAATTTTCTTTGCTTTCTCTATGTGTGTATGTATGTATGTGTGCATGTGTATGCATGAACCTTTTAAAAGGTACAAAGCCTGTATTAAGGGCAACATCAAGGAACTGCAAACTGATGTAAAGAACCAGGAAGAACTTACTTTGGAAAAAGTTGAGTGGAGGAAACGCATAAGGGAAGATCATAAAACTTTTGAAGAGGGTCATCTTGAGCACAAAAGACCAAAGAACCAGCTTATGAGAGGCTGTGATTAAAACTTCAGTAAGAAAATAAAGTGCTGGAGGTGTGAAATGTTTGGTTGTGTACTCTTTTCTAAGGCTGGGTATGTCAATCATCTGAAACCCCATGAAAAATCAATTGTATGCAATATCTTTCCTCCTCGATTGAGTGATTAAATGTGAGCTATGTGTGAAATGGCTTGGAAGTCAGGTCTGAAGAGGCATATGGTGGTTCACAGAGATCATATCTCACAAAATGATCTGATCAATCCAGTGGAAGTTGTGACATTTGTTTGTCACCTATGCTTCAAACCATGCAGTTCTGCAACATGAGTGAATAGTTATCTGGAAGGTCATAGACAAAAGTTCAGAAGTGCCATTGACAATGAGGAAGCTTAGAAAGACAGCAGTCATCTGTGAAGATAGAGCAATCACCATGTATGTATGCTTCTTCGCTTTTTTTTATTTATTAGAATTCTTCCAAGGTGGGAACTGGTTCTAACAGCTCCTTCATCAGAAACAGTTCCTCCAAACAGAAGCAACGTCACTGGAATTTAGATAACAGTAATACATATTGAACTTCAAGAAAGTCTTGTATACTTTTGCTGTTCCACATATGGTATTTGTGAAGTTCATGTGGGCTAGTCTCGTTTTTGCCTGAAAATCCTAGATTTTCCAGATTCTCACTTAGTCACCTACAATTTATGTACATATGGAGGGACAGATAGTTGAATGGATGAATGGACGCCTGCATGTTCATGCATATTTTTCACCGATATATATCAATAAAGGATATAACTGCTGTTGTGAAAATTGAAATGAAAAACTGATGCCTTTTTGCATAAAGTTCCTTGCTACATTTGCTCTGCATTAAGTTATAGAAATTCCTTTGGCACTCTCACAATCAAAAATGGACCAAGAGTAATCTGTAACCAATGAGACCAATATAAAATGGAAAAATTAATCATACTTTCATGCACATACATACATACATGTATACATACATACATACGTACATATGTACATACATACATACATACAGACACACATACATACATACGAAGACAGAGTAAACAAGGAAATCTACAGGAAGTAATACTTTATTTACGTTCAAATATCTTTATAGCTAGAGCACCTGTAATTCCTGTATCAATTTCAAACTTTTCCCCTCCATCAGGACTAACAGATGCCCCAATCAAGATATATGCCCCAAAATACTGAGTCTGGCTCACATATCATGATTGGTGCATCTGTTGCAAACACTGCTATCATAGTCAAACAACAGACTCTTTACATGATTGTTTTGTCTGCTAGAAATAACAGCTGCTTCTCACTCAAATCATACGTATCATCTTTAAGATTACCAAAGGATGGACCAGTCACTACCAGAATACCTTTGATCATAAGCTTGTTTGTTTAATCAGGGTTAGACTTGTTAAACAACAACTACCACAAATTGACAATCTGCATCTGAGACTGCATTCAGAAGCACAAATAACATTTTCTTTGCGCTATAGAATTTGCAGTGTTAAAATCACTTCACACTCTGTATCCACATCCTAACTCCTCTACCCTACCCCATATCGTTAATCTCTGTAAACCATGCACAAAGCACAATACCTGAATAAGAGAGCACATGACCAAGTATTTCTGAATACACAGAACCGAATTACATCATCTGCTCTATGGTTTGGTGTGTAAGTAACCTGGTTACTTTTATCAAATGAACATGAAATTCTTCTGTGCATGACAGACTATTTATAAGCATCTAAACTAAAATGGAAAAGAGCATAGCATGTAGAAAAGCTAGGTAGACTCAAAATCATGAGAGTCTAGTTCTCAGTTTTTGATTCCATTTTCTCATACGCTTTACTTAAACCCCCAAAGTATATTCACAGCAATAGCATATATATCTGCACACACATAAAACATGCCAATCATAAAGCTTTAAGATGTTTGTGTGACCTATTAAAAACAACAGCCCAGCCACCCTCATATCACATCCTAATGTCTTAAAAAAAGGAAGAACACATTGAGTAATTTTGTCACTAAGGTACAAAACAATGGATTAGTCATAGCTGGAACAAGATATTTATTATCATAAATTTACTCAGTTAAGCCTGACCAAAGGATAAACAGTAACATCATACACATAGCACACACAGTTTACAGGTAGAGAGTTGCTTGTGTGGTTTAGCTCCAGGTCAGCCTTGTCTGTGTAGACTTATGATCAAAAGTCTCTCAGTCTAGCTATGATCATTCCAGAAATACTTGATAATGCAGTCTTAGTTTTCATATTGCCAGAGGGTGGTTGATTGATTAATTGATTTCATGGTTGCCCACAACTTCAATATATCAGATGCAGTTTAGTCCTTTATCAATGAACGTTGCCGGATGATGGCTAGTAAGCTGTGATTTTGAGTCACTGTCAATTTTTGCCTTCTAAAACTAGAATATATATATATATACATACACATATATATATAGCAGAGCAAATAATTCAGTAGGAAATATTTGCAAAGATACCATTAACTCTATTATTATCTAGGATAAAATAATTAGATTGATAATAACAGAATTAATAATATAGGTGATTGCAGGCCCAAAACTACATTAAATAGCAGAAGAATTAAAATTTACATTAATCAAAGGACATACTGAGTATGTCTACCTGCTGGAAATAACAGTTAAAACTCTTATTTAAACCACCAAAAGATAAAAAAACACTGACAATAACTACAGAAATCAACCATTTATGAGCATGTGGGTTAAGAAAATCATTCAACATAACAGTATATCAGCCAGTTATATATTTTCTAGCATTTGGATTCACGTGGACCAGTTTCTGGACTGGCATTATAGCCTCACCTTCTTCAGCACATGCTACCACGATGAAAAAGTCCCCCTACCTGTCACATTGAAGTCTGCTCTGCAACTGATTTGTTTTGCACCAAATCATAGCATTTTCAATGTGAAAAAATAATTCTAATACGGAGCAAATAAATCAGCAGAAAATATTTGCAAAGATACCATTAATTCTATTATTATCTGGGATAAAATAATTAAATTGATAATAACAGAATTAATAATATAGGTGATTGCAGGCCCAAAACTGCATTAAATAGTTGAAGGATTGAAATTTATATTAATCAAAGGACATACTGAGTATGTCTACCTCTGTCACTTACATCATCAGGTATTCAGAGAACTAGTGATTGATAACTTGTAACCAACAATACTGTTGCTCATTGAATATAATGACAGATCTCTATTCATTCAGTGATGAGTAATCAGTAGTGTGATCAACTCAGTTATCTACTTGTTGAATACGTATATCACTGGCTGAGTATTCCACAGTCACATGTATATAAACATAATTTTCAGACAAGATTAACAAAGACAGTGTGTGTGACAAGGTTTGAACTTGTCAATTCATCATCATCATCATCATTTAATATCCATTTTCCACCCTGGCATGATTAGGATAGTTTGGAAGGAAGTACCAGTGTCACATAAAGAGTACCCAGCACACACTGTAAAGAGATTGGTTTGAAGAGGTGCATCCAACCTAGAAAACCAAGCCAAATCAGATCCAACCTAGAAAATCAAGCCAAACCTAGTCCAGCTCTCTTGCATGCCAGCTCTGGTCAAACATCCAACCCACGCTAGCATGGAAGACAAGCATTAAATAATAATACTGATGATGGTGATGGTGGTGATGATGACGACGACAGTGGTGGCAGTCGTGGCGGCGGCGGCGGCGGCAGCAGTAGTGGCGAATGCGGTGGTGAGTCAGAAGACTTCACCAAGCTCTGCTGTATGTTTTGGCGTGGTTTCTATGGCTAGATATCCTTCCTGACACGAACCAACTGCTTTAAAGTAGCAGTGAGGTCACTAAGTAACTTGCAGGATAAGACCCATCAATTGAGGGGAGTAGTATTGAGGAACAGAGAAGGTGCCTTGCATTAGAAGAAAGACATGGCTACCCCAGATGGAGAAAAGGTAGAGGAAAGATGATGAAGATGTAACAGGGAGTAGTAGGGGTAGTACATTGAAATTACTGGTCCGTGTATATAGTGAAGCAGACCGGGAATTAGAGAGGGTGAAAAGGGGGGGTGAGTTCACAAGATTTCAAAAGGAGAGTGGGAGCTAGAGATGGAAGGAAAGGGATTTAACCGGGGCATATTGTGTGCAGGTAGATAGGTGGATACATGAGGGAGAATAAAGAGGAGGGAGGAAACAGTGGTGGTGACGGTACAATTTAACTTACAAGCCTCAATAACCTTTCTAACTATCTAATTCTCTTACAAAGAATGGTCTAACTCAGGGCTATAGAAAATGGCACTTGTCTAAGATGCCATGCAGTGGGATTGAACCTGGGACCACATGGTTTCAAAATGAACTTTCTAATCATTTGGCTATACTGTGCCTGCATCAAATATCCTTTCTACTATAGGCACAAGGCTTGAAATTTGGGTGGGGAAGGGTTAAGTCGATTACATCAACCTCAGTATTCAACTGGTACTTAATTTATCGACCCTAAAAGGATAAAAGGCAAAGTCGACCTTGGTGGAACTTGAACACAGAATATAGCAACAGGAGAAATACCACTAAGCATTTCGCCCAGTGTACTAACGATTCAGCCAGCTCACCACCTTGCCTGCACAAAATATGACATCATATAATATAAATAGATAGTAAAACTAAATATAATAAATAATTTCGCCATTTAAGCATAAAGTTGCCATGCTGTCTTTTACTGAAAACATTCACTTAATGGAAATACCAACAACTTATTAACTTCTAAACGACGAGGAAATAAAATAATCAGCAATTTATCTACTTTAATGGGATTCATAAAATGAGATTATATCATTGCTTTGTATATTTATAAAAGTATGTGCATGTATGTATGTATGTATGTATGTATGTATGTAGGTAGGTAGATAGGTAGGTAGGTAGATTGGTAAGTAGGTATATATGTACGTGTCTTTATGTATGTGTATGTGTGTAGGTATCATGTATGTGTGCTGTCTTAGTCATCTATTATAATTCCATTCACTTCTAGGATGTTTTATAGGAACATTAAATCACTTGCAGATCTTCACTCATACTTATTTTATCGACCCTTGAAGGAATAAAAGACAAAATTGACCTCGGCAAAATTTAAACGCAGAATATCATAAAGAGGAGTAACTAAACATACCACAGGCTGAAATGATCCTGTCAACCGACAGCCTTACGTATCTACGTATGTATGAAAATTTGTGTTAGAGTGTCTGTGTGTGTGTATTTAAGTAGGTGGGTAGGTAAATATGCATGCATTTGTGTTTATATGTGTATGTAATAACATGAAAAGGGACAACATTGAAAGCTGTACAACATCAAAGAGGCTATATTTATGATTGAATACATATTATGATTGGACCATTAACCTCATCGTGTGTTTCTCTCTTGAATGCTTTTTCATCAGTATTCCCTGATCAGCATCCAGTCACACATTTCTACGAAAATATATGCATTATCTCCAGGATAAGCTTGAACTCATAAGACTTTGTTTGTAATGTATAACACTGTTTCGCAGTGGACATGTGTTGAATACAAAATTTCTCTTATAATAATAATAATGCTGATGGTTGTAGTGGCAGTGGTGGTGAAGAAAATGACGACGACGATGAAGACAATGATGATGACGATGAAGGCAATGCTGATATGATGACGATGAAGATAATGACGATGAACATCATCATCATCAACATCATCATCATCAACATCATCATGCATTTCAAAAATGCATGTAGATATGTTATGACATTAACACTGTTTAGGAATATTCAGCCTGGAACTTTAGTGCTAATTACACATCCCCATCTCTTCCAAATCCAGTTTGTCAAAATCATCATTGTCATCATCGTCGTCATCATTGTCATTGCCATTGCCATCATCATCACATCCATCTGGCACTGGCTCATTTATACACACAAGCACACACACACACACACGTGCACACACACACATATACATCCATTTGTTCCAGATCCTGCACCATCAGAGTGAAGTACCCCAGAGCTTTTATGTGTTTACTCAGCCTAGTAAAAATATTTCCTTCAAAGCCAAATCCCTCTTCAAGTCATGCACTACATCCCTTTTTTTTTTTCATTTTTTTTTGTTTCCTTTTACTAAAAAATTAAATAACATATCTAATAATGTAGTCTGAAAAAGAATTAGATGGCCATGACAAAACACATTTGATTATTAGTCTGACATGGGGCCAAACAGTAACAACAACAACAACATAACATTATTTTTACCATGTGCTGCCCATGCTATCCCAGTTATAATTTCTGCTTACAGTCTAAACCAGCATTTCTCAACCAGGGTTCCCTGGAACCCTAGGGTTCTGCAAAAGGTTCCAAGGGGTTCTGTGAGAAAGAATGAGGTAAGCTAATGCTAATTTCATGATCGTAATATTATTATACATGCACAACATATAGGTTATTGTAATATTGTAATATAGTCATTGTTCTATCAGTTTGACTGGAGCTGATAAGCCAGAGGGTTGAACCAGGTTCCAGTCTGATTTGGCATGATTTCTATAGCTGGATGCCTTTCCTAGTGCCAACCACTCCAGGAGTATAATAAATGTCATTTACATGGTACCAGAAATGACCATGACAATAAAAAGCATATCCTGGTTCAGGAATCGAAACTATAACTTTATGTTCATGAATTTGATATCCTAACTACTTAACAACATGCTTTCATACATGCATCTATATATATAAAAATGAGAATGTGTGTCTGTCTGTCTGTCTGTCTGAATCCCTAAAACTCGAGAACTACGCAACCAATCTCATTCAAATTTTACAGATGCCTTACTTAGGGTTCCAGTTGTGTTTTAGTAAAAAGAAATTATTAACTTCTTGCAGAGTTCGAGCCCACGGCAACATAATGTCTCCTCCACTATTTAAGTATTACGTGTCAAAAGTGAAACAAAGACACTCATGTCAAATACTTTCACTTTAAAAATGAAACTATTCTACTAACTGAAACAATCACATTTCGATACTGTAATGACAGATACTTTCAGAGAGAGAGAGAAAGAGAGAAAGAGAGATGTATATGTATACAT
>NC_068983.1:78712010-78713543 GCF_001194135.2 Octopus bimaculoides
GAAGAGCCCTGCTTCTCACATGGACAACTGTATGTTGGCTGCTCAAAAGTGGGCAGCAAAAAAACCTATTTGTATATGCTCCACAAGGGAAAACAAGGAACATTGTTTACAACGAGGTGTTATAATCACAACAGCAAGAAAGTATGTACATGATCACCTTCTTTTACGAAACTTCATTGACTTTCATATATTTAGTTTGATATACATATATATACGTGTGTTTGGGTGCGTGTGTGTATATACATCTCTATATATAAAGATGATGCGTAGTCTAGACGGCGTTTTTAGATTTCATTATTCTCTTTAACCTGGGCAACGCCGGGTATTTCTGCTAGTATAAAATATATTTCTTGTTTTTCAAAATCTAAATTCTTATTTGATGCATTACTACTTTTCTTACATTTTAATTTCAGACAATTAGTTTTGCTCAAGATACCTCATCCATTTTGTCAACATATTGATACAAACATTAACTAATAATATATGCAGGAGATTTGACAATATCTTTGAATTAGATAATGTCATTTTCAATCAAATGATAAAATCATTTATACAGTAGTTCAACACCTAAGATACAAGAAACTGGAATCAAAGGTCAACAGATCAAAGCCTATGGCCTACTATTCTTGATCAGTACACTTAACTCTATTTCTTCCCCTGCAGCAAGCCTAGAACCAGCTAAACAACACTTTATCTCCTCTAAATTTAGAGGAACAGAGGTGAGATTGTTTTCCTTAGGCTATTCAATAAATCTCCAAGAATTTGTTAGAGCTTATATATTGAGGATCTCAGAATTGCATGGAAAATTTCTTATTATTATATGTTTCTTTAAAAATGTAGGCTTTGTTATTTTCATAGCACTATTAGGAATCTATAGTGGTGCACATGGCCTAGTGGTTAGAGCAGTGGACTCACGGTCAAGGGATTGCGGGTTCGAATCTCAGACCAGGTGATGTGTGTGTTTATAAGCAAAACACCTAAGCTCCACGCGGCTCTGGCAGAAGGTAATGACAAACTTCTGCTGACTCTTTCACCACAACTTTCTCTCAGTCTTTCTTACTGCATCTAGCAGTTCATCTGCAACACACTGGCATCCCATCTAGATGGAGAACCTATACACCAATGAAACCAGGAAACTGGCCCTTATAAGCTAGGCATGGCTCAAGAAGGAACAAACAATTAGGAATTTGTAGTGAGGATAGTTAATATAGACACAGACCTGAATGACTGGTTAAGAAGTTCACTTCACTATCACATGGTTCAATTCCACTGTGCATCATCTTTGGAAAGTATTCTTAACTGGAGTCTGGCTGAAGTCTCAAGAGTGAAATATAGTAAACAGAAACTGTGTACAAATTCATTAGACACACATACCACACTTACACATGTGCACATATATCCAATGAAGCAAGCTGTTCCATTTCACCGATCATATCACACTCGTTGTCATAACAGATGGAGTGCTCCTACTATATATATATATATGTGTGTATATATATATATATATATATATATATATATATATATATATAT
>NC_068983.1:78713881-78718031 GCF_001194135.2 Octopus bimaculoides
TATATATATATATATATATACATATATATATATATATATATACATATATATATATATATATATGTATGTATATATACCCAGGAAGGCACATGGCTCAGTGGTTAGAGCATCAAGCTCATGATCGTGAGGTTGTGAGTTTGAATCCCGGACTGGGCTGTGTGTTGTGTTCTTGAGCAAGACACTTTATTTTACGTTGCTCCAGTTCGCTCAGCTGTAAAAATGAGTTGCGACACCAAGCTATATCACCCTTTGCTTTTCCATAAACAACCTTGCCCGGACTTGTGCCTGGGAAGCTAACTTTCTAGGTGCAATCCCATGGTCAGTCATAACCGAAGGGGGTTTCAGCATATACCCAGGAAGACATGGGACAAGGTGGTGAAGTATGATCTCCAAATGTTGGGCCTCACAGAGGTAATGACAAGCGACTGAGACCTTTGGAGATATGCCATGCTTGAGGAAACCTGTCAAGCCAAGTGAGATCATAGTCATGGCTGATGCTGGTGTCGCATAAATGACCTATTAAAAGCACCCTTGAAACTTTAGGTGATATGCTGTGTTTGTCAAGACCTGCTGAGCCGAGTGAAATCATAGTCGTGGCTGATGCCAGTGCCATCTGACTGGCACGTAAAAAGCATCGTTCAAGCATTGGGCCTCATGGAGGCAGTCACAGATGACCGAGACCTTTGGCAATACACTGTGCTGCATAGACCTGTGAAGCTAAGTGAGGCCACAGTTGTGACCGATGTCTGTGTCATGTCAATGGCATTCATGCTGGTGGTATGTAAAAAACACCCACTGTGCTCTAGTAGTGGTTGGTGTTAGGAAGGGCATCTAGCTGTAGAAACCTTGCCATATCAGATCAGAACCTGGTGCAGCTCCCCGGCTTACCAGTTTTCTGTCAAACCGTCCAACCCATGCCAACATGGAAAATGGATGTTAAATGATGATGCTGATATATATATAATAAGAAAAGAACATGGGTATAACTTGGTACTCCTTTATTCCAGGTGTTACATATGTTTCAGTATTTGGCAACACATGATGTCACACTACAGATGCAACCAGTGGGTGCAGCATATAAGGAAAAACATGGGATAAACACATAGCCAGATAATCAATAAAGATTTGTTTAGAGTCAATTTGTTTGACTAAACTTTTCAAGGCATTGCCCCAGCATGGTCGCAAGTGTAATAACTGAAACGAATAAAAGGTGAAAAATAAAAGATACTAAATATTCAAAGCAAACAACAGCTATTGAGAAAACTGCAATTGGCTCCATGGTATAAGAGTGCTATTGCATTATACGAAGATCTAGACATTGACAGTAGAAGAGGCACAAATGTTAGGGAGAAATTAGTCAGGTGTGGAATATTGAATTTTTTTATGTTAACTTGCCTGAACGGTGAAGCAGTGAGCTGGCAGAATTGTTACTATGCAAGGCAAAATGGTCAGTGGCATTTTGTCCCTCTTTACATTCTGAGTTTAAATTCCTCTGTGGTTGAATTGGTCTTTCATCCTTTCGAGGTTGATAAAATAAGGACCAGTTGAGTACTGGGGTTGATGTAATCAACTTACACCCTCCCCAAAATTGCTGGCCCTGTTCCAGAATTTGAAATCATTATTATTATTATTATTAATAATAATAATAATAATAATGATGATAATAATAATAATAAAAAGAAGAAGATCATAGGCGTCGCACAATATACAATATCAGGAGGTCATTGATTGAAGATATTGTGTCTAGCAGGGTTTTGTACTGTTTGTCAAGTCACAACAAAGACCTCAGACACACATTACTTTATGCAATATGCATACAGTTCCAAGTAATGCCGACTTTTGCGATACACCTAGATTGTAGGGTATTTGTTTAAAGTTTTCAGATGTTTATTATTATTATTAAGGTAGTGAGCTGGCAGAATCATTAGCATGCCAGGTAAAATGCTTAATGACATTTTGTCTGTCTATACATTCTGAATTAAAATTTTGCTGGGGTTGACTTTGCCTTTCATCATTTCAGAATCATTAAAATAAGTACCAGTTGAACACAGGGGCCTATGTAATTGATTTACCCACTTCCCCGAATTTGCTGGCCTTGTGCCAAAATTTGAACCATCATCATCATCACCATTTAGCGTCCGTTGTCCATGCTGGCATGGGTTGGATGATTTGACTGGGCTGGCACTTTAGAAGGCTGCACCAGAATCAGTCTGATTTAGCATGGTTTTCTACCGCTGGATGCCCTTCCTAATACCAACAACCCTGAGAGTGTAACGGATGCTTTTATGTGTCATCGCCACGGGTGCCATTTGCATGATACCGGTAGCAGATAAAAAAAATATTTGAGAGAAAGTGGTGACAACCAGCATCAGTAAAACTCATTTAAATTCTCAAGTTTGAAAAATTTGGTATACTATTGAAAGATACTTCACGCAATGCCATTCTTTTGAGTGAGTAATTTAAAGTGTTTAAGATAAAAGCACTGAGAAAATAAGTGCGAAATGTCTCAGAATAATCATCAAATTATAGACAGGATAGCTGGTTAGACTAAATAGATAAGCAAGGAAAATCTGGGGTTGAAAGCAGGTTGTATACAAAATGGTATATACCTGAGGTAGAGAAAGACTAACAGAAATATTAGAAGTTGTGGTGATAGTGCGGGACCTTAAGGTTTAAGTTTAAAAGATTGCATCAAGCAGCAAATAGATAAGTTGCATAGTAGACCAGGTTCAGACCAAATGATAAAAAAATATAGACATGAAAATGACAATGATAATGATAATGGTGATAACAATGAGGAAAACGATGATGAGGAGGAGGACGATGACAACGACAACAACGATGATGAGGAGGACAAGGAAAAGTGGGTGGAAGAGAGTGATGGCGGTGGTGGTGGTATCGGTAGTGATCATAGTGGTGGCAGCAGCAACAATGGGGGTAGCAGTGGTGGTAGCGGCAGCAGTAGCAAGGGTAGCAACACTGATAGTGGCTGTGGTGGCAGCAGTGGTGGTGTAACTGATGAATGATGACGAGAAGGAGGATGAGAAGTGGGAAGAAGTGAGTGTTAGTGGTGGTGGAGGCAGGGTTGATGATGGTGGTGGTGGTGGTGGTATTAAAAAGGAAATGGTGACAGCGGCAGTGGTGAAGGGGTCAGTGGTGGCAGCAGTAGCAGCAGCAGTAGTGTTGGTGATGTAACTGATGAATGATGATGTTGATGATAATGAATAATGATGTTGATGGTGATGATGATGATGATATATTAAATGAATTTAATCGATAGCATTAACAATATATAACATAATATCATTAAAGCTATAACATAATGAAATTAATGTCATAATATAAATTATAGCTTGTTGCAAACATATTCATTCTACCTTCAAATAATAACTCCATTTATAAAAGAAGCATCATTACAATTACAGTAAACAGATTATAAATTTCTAAAAACAAAATTTGAATAAGGAATTCATTGCTAAGAATGCATCACACGTGCTCTATTCTTCTATTTGTTGCTTACTAATTAGATGAATGCAAAGTACATCTGTCTTGCATGGTCTTTGTCATAATTAAAGGCTATTTTCTTATAATGACATGTTAGAGGACATTAATGTTTACACACTGTAAATACAAGAGGAATTGGTAGAGGAACTGAAGAACAGGAATAGTAGTGGTTTGCCTTATTTTTTTTATGTTTTGCAATTTCCTCTTATCTTTCACTTGTTTCAGACATTACACTGTGGCCAAACTGAGGCACCACCTTTTAAAATTTTAGTCAAATGAAACAACCCCCAGTAGTTTTTCCTTTTTTTTAAAGTATGGTTTCTTTTGCTGAAATGCTAAGTTACAGGGATGTAAACACATGAGTGCAACACCCTTGTCACAAGGCCATGTGTCCTCACATGTGTGTGTGTGTGTGTAATTATATATATATATATGCCCTAACTCTTTGAAACACCAGCGTTGAATGGTGGCAGCTGATGAAGGAAATGTTCTCTATGTGGCCTGTGTGTTTTCTGTACTTGTTTATCATTTTCTCTACATTTTGTTTGCAATGTCCTGTACCCAGATATGCATCTATATATACAGGTAGATGTAAGTATGTACATACATGTATGTATATATGCATACACTCATTTATTATTTATAT
>NC_068983.1:78718830-78726947 GCF_001194135.2 Octopus bimaculoides
ACACACACACACACACACACACACACACATATATATATATATATATATACATATATATATATATAGATATATATATATATATACATATATACGACGGGCTTCTTTCAGTTTCTATCTACCAAATCCACTCACAAGGCTTTGGTCGGCCCAAGGCTATAGTAGGAAACACTTGCCCAAGGTGCCACGCAGTGGGACTGAACCTGGAACCATATGGTTGGTAAGCAAGCTACTTACCACACAGCCACTCCTACATACATATATATATATATATATTATATATAAGATAGAAATATTATTAGTTCTACATCTCTCAAAGAGAGACATTCAGTAACAGTTCTTTAAAACAAAGGCTTTTTGCCAACATAATGTGGCTGTCCTGAAAAGGATGATGTTTTTGTTGTTTTAGCCCCAAGAAACATTGTTTCTAGTGGGCTATATGACACAGTATCTGTGTCCTTATATTTTCAAACAGGGAGCTCAGCAACTCCCATCTGGTGCAAAACAATATCTGTGGACTAGCATCTGGGATATTGCTCTTTATCAATACAGAGTAACTGCTTTGGCCAGATGGCGTTGCTGAATTCCCCGTTCAAACATATAGTTTTCAAAGTGACACACAGTCACTGATCAGAAAATAGAAATATTGTTATTTCTAAATCTCTCGAAGAGAAACATTCAGTAACTGTTCATTAAGACATATATATACTCTTTTATTTTTGTTTTACTGCATATATATAAAGGTTAGATTTGTTAAAATATGTTTGTGACATATTTTAACCTCTAAAGATAAAGACACTACAGTTACTTTGGAGAAAAAAATTCTCTCTTTTCCTTTAAGAGAGAACCTTTGCCAGTACCCACTGACTGGCTCTCGTGCCAGAGGCATGTAAAAAGCAACAACCAAACGTGATCGATGCCAGTAACCCCTGACTGGCCCTTGTGCTAGTGGGACATAAAAATGCACTATACAAATGTGATCGATGCCAGGCCCACCTGACTGGCTCCTATGCTGGTGGCACATAAAAAGCACCCACTACACTTTCAGAGTGGTTAGCGTTAGGCAAGGCATCCAGCTGTAGAAACATTGCCAGGTCAGATTGGAGCCTGGTGCAGCCACTAGCTCTCCAGACCTCAGTCGAACCGTCCAACCCATGCCAGCATGGAGAAAGAACATTAAATGATGATGATGATGATATATATATATAGAGAGAGAGAGAGAAATTCCAAACATTTCTTAACATACGAACACCTCGGTGACCATATTCCCTTCTCTCGCCTACCCATTGAAATACATATAAATTTACTTCCTGTTTCTCTAAGAACAGACATAAACGTCCTGTTGACAAAGAGTCCAGGACTCTAACTAAAGAGTATAAAACCCACAGAATTGTCTTCCCTTACACACACTTCCTGTTTTGACACCACACTTCCTACTTAACACAAACTTTTAGCCCCATTTTGTAAACACAACTTTTAATTCCATGCATCCTAATCTTTCTAACAATTATCTACATGGATTACAATTGAACCTTAAAAGCTCAAAGACAATATAATGTATTGGTATATTTATTTTTATATATATTATTTTTTTTATATATTATTTTTTATTTTTTTGCAAAAAACATTTTCATTCTCCCTCTTCTTGAAAATTTGCCATGCAATGAAAGCAAGTTAGAAATCCTTTTGAAATCCTTTGTAATCCTCCTTATACACATCTATATTAAAATATGCTTTCAGTTTAGCATTCTGCCTTATTATTATTTTTTATTTTCCTATTATTTCTCCACATGCGGCTAACACAACCCTACTATTTACTGACTTATATATATATATATATATATATATATATATATATATATGTTAAAGTGGAAATAAACCAGAAATCACTTGGTAGATTCGTCAGCTTCTTGAACACATAGCCATACTCTTAAAATCCGCAGAAGTTTCAGTAAGTCGTTGATAAGGAAGCTGTTTATAAATAAATCTTGTTAAAGATACCTTTTTAGTATGTACATGTACATTGAGTATATCATACTATTGAAGTCACCATCTTTTGTGATGATATCTTTCTCTAAAAACCACATAAGCAAATGATATAGAACTGATACAGGGTACACTAAATAAATACCAGCACCTGAAATTATACCCACCAATTTTAAATGAAGAATGATACTTTTGGACATTGTAGTTCCCATAATTCAAGAGACATGATGGTTATGGATGGACACCTTTGATCAGAGACTTGATTTATCAGAGCTAACAATAGCATAGACATGGATGTGTGGTAATAAGTTTGCTTTCCAATCACAAGGCTTTGTGTTCAATCCCACGGCACGGCTTCTTGGGCAAATATCTTTTATTGTAGCCCCAGGCCAATCACATCCTTTTTGAATGGATATAGTAGAAAGAAAGTGACAGAAGCCCAAGCTGCATGGCTCAGTGGTTAGATGATCAGGCTCACAATCATGCAGTAGTGAGTTCAATTTCCAGATTGGGCTGCGTGTTGTGTTCTTGAGCAAGACACTTTATTTCACATTGCTCCAGTTCACTTAGCTGTAGAAATGAGTTGTGATGTCACTGGTGCAAAGCTGTATCGGCCTCTGCTTTTCTCTTAGATAACATTGGTGTCATGGAGAGGAGAGGGTGGTACGCATGGGAAACTACTGGACTTCCATAAACAATCTTGCCCAGACATGTGCATCAGAAAGTAACTTTCTAGGTGCAATCCCATGGTCATTCATGACCAAAGGAAGGGCATTCAGCCATACAAACCATGCCAAAACAGATATGGTGCCCAGACAGCTCTCCAGCTGGCTAGCTCCTGTCAAATCATCCAACCCATTGTATTTATACTAACAATTCCAGCACACGCCCAAATTCCTTCTCCTGAACTTTAGGAAGGTCCTTATGATGCATGTGATATGATGACTGGTATTTGATACCAAAGATTCTCTCCTTGGCTCATGATATCTGGTCATGATGAAATTTTTGACCATTATTATCTATTACTAATAGAAACATCATTCTCCAACAGAATCAAACATCTAAAAAAAAATATTCACACGCTAAAATGAATATGGGAAAAATACCTTATTTATAGTCCTGGATGAATTTGTTTCTGGACAATCTTTCTAGAACCTCAATCTTCAGCAGACTTTCGAAACAACGTAGGAACAGTCAATTACAACTATATACACAAGTGGTCTCAAACAAACCAACAACAACAAGCAGTATGTGGTTGTAAATAAATTGTTTCTGATAAGCAGGGAACTGTTTTCAGTAAAAAAAAATCAGTTTCCCAAAGATTTTGATGCCTCAAGAGAACTCAGTTATGTTTTAAATGAAATGAAAATATACAGGAACATATGTAGTATTTAAAACAAATATTGATGGATTAAATAAGCTCTTCTGTTTTGGGCTACACTTGAGACAGCTCATGCACTCTCTCTAACACACTTCTTAATTTCTCAATCTTTTTCATCAGTTTAGAAATAGAACCAGTATTTCACTTGATTGCTTTATATCTATTCCTCCTCGCTATTACATTTTTTTCAAATTTTTCCTACTTCTATTTCTGACATCCCAGTTATATATTAATCCCTTTGACTTACACCCAGCTATAAGCCAACAATGGAGCTTCTATGTAATCACTTAGCCTGCCAGAAATGGCAACCAAATCCCCTTCCTACCATTTTAATAAAAAAATAAGACTCACTGGATAATGTGGTCTTAGAAAACCAAGTGCCTGAAATAAAGATGTACACAATGATCACAGCTGGACAGCTTTTGGTCATAGGTCTGCTGGATCAGGGATAATTAAGGACTGACAATAACAACAATGAAAGTAGCCAAATGGATAACACACTATCCCTGAGCTATTTATCTTCACACACAACACATCCTTTACAATAAAAACACTTAATAATTCTGACTGATTTATCCAAATTGTGGTGTAACCTTCCAAGCTAAACAGACTGCCAACATCACCTGAGGAAATTATCCACTACATTAATTGAAAGATGTTAATGTAACAATAAATAGGAATTGAAGCTTTTCACATTAGTAAATAAAGGGAAAAATAGATGTAGTTATCAACATTTTGACACTGTTCATAATTATGCCTTGTTAATATTTGGAATAGAACATTCGTTTACTTGCAAGTAATAACAAACTCATTGTGACATCCATATAAATACATAGCACAATGAAAAAAATGGACAGGATGTGACAGTTAACTCTGCATTAAAAAAAATTCTTTAATAGGATGAATGCTTCTAGTTGCTAATTTGTGATTTAAAATTTTTTAAAAAGATAGTTTCTTCACTGTGCATAATTCTGCTATTTTTTTTTATCAAAAGCTTTAATGGAATAATGATCAGTTTCCATTCTAACAGATTTCTAGATACCTTTCCATTGATGGCAGTTATATTTATGGTTTTAGATATGTTTTTTTTTTTTTTTGATGGGGGGAGCCATAAATGTACCTTAAATTAGTAACTAGCTAATATCTAACCCAATAATTCTAATGACATTAAAATCCTGCTGTACTATAGCTTATAACCAAATAAAACTTCCAATTAGGTTCAGCTAAATATAAGACCATAAAAAAAAATCTGAACAGAAAATGAAGCAATGAAAGAAACAACAAAAAAAGTGCCAAGATGACACCAGCAAACCAAATGATAATACAATCAATGTAATTAAGAACATGTAGCAAGAATCGAAACCAAATCAATGAAATGCCAAATTAAAACCATGGTTTAACAACAGCTTTGCATGTGATCTGCTGAGATATACATTATGTGATGTATATTTCTATAAGCCTGTAAAATGTCCCATTACAAGACATAAATATACATGTGTTTAGTGCCAAACTTGCAGAGCATCAAAGATGAGCAGGGTAAAATGCCTCTCCACTCTCACCCAGCCATATTGAGTATAGACTGGCCAATTCATTTTCACGTTTCATTGTTGTAGTGGATATGCGACTACAATTCACTGACATGAATCCATTGTGTATATTTTCTCCTGTCCTGGCTTCTTGATTAAATATTTGTAAGAGGTACATAATATTCTTCGAGTGGGTAAACTTTGTCATTGCAAGTTCTAATTCATGACTAACATGAAAATTATTGTTTCAGTAAAATAAATTCTGTTAATTGTTCACAGGTGTTGTGCATTCATTATATGCAGTATGATTTCAACTCAACTACAAACATTTATCTTTCACTCTTTGTTTATCATGACCCTAATCCACTATGCTCCATAATAAACACTGAAGACAAAAAGAGAAAGAGAACAAGTGTATATATATATATATATATATATTGATAAAAAAGTGTAGGTGGCATACGAGTGGGTATATATATTTATAAAAAAGAAGTTTGAAAACGCCAATATATAAAAAATGAATTTTAATTTAAAATTTTGTCAGAGATATTTTTAGCATGTTTCGGTTCTTGTAAAAACGAACCTTATCAAAAATACATAATTAAAAAAATGAAATTAAATGAAGAGTTCATAATTGTTCCTTACTGGTGTCAATAGTCCACGTGGGGGCATTTTTTGTTGGTTGTAGCAGTAGTAGTGACCGTGTTGGTAATGGTAAATGCCAGTGACCTCTGTCCATGTCAGTAGCAGTAATTAATTGGTTGTAGTGGTAGGGGTGGAAGCAGCACAAGCGGCAGCAGTAGTAGTGACCGTAATAACAGTAGTAGCAGTAGTTAATTGGTTGTAGTGGTAGGGGTGGAAGCAGCACAAGCAGCAGCAGTGGTAGCTTCATTTGATTTCATTTTTTTAAATATGTATTTTTGATAAGGTTCGTTTTTACAAGAACCGAAACATGTTAAAAATATCTCTGACAAAATTTTAAATTAAATTTCATTTTTATATATTGGGGTCTTCAAACTTTTTTAGAAATATATATATATATATATATATATAAGTTATAGAATAAAAACGTTGGGTTAACGACTCAACATATCACACCCCTCAAAGAACATATATAAGATATACAACATAATCCGTCAAACATAAGGAATAGGAAGATATAATGTAAGAAAAATAACGTAAGAAGAAATAATAAATAAAAGAATTAGAAATATGTAAGAAGTAAGATGCAAGAAATAGAACATATAGTATAACATTTTTACACAAATATATTATACTAACCGATAACATACAAATGAAAAACATTGAGTTAAAGGTATAACACAATACACATATATATCACTTCATAGAAGTTAAAATTAATACAATTAAAAACTTCAAATATATAATATAATATAGGTCGATATAAAAAATAAAATAAAGAAATGAGGTACCATAAAGTAGTCCATCGGTTAAAAATCAAGGACAGAAATGATTTAACATCACTTAGAGTTAAAACACAAAGTTCTACATCTCCCTCGAGCACATTTACAACTTAAAACCAGTAGACACCAATAGGCAAGTCTGCACCAGTTAGGCATATACAAGAGTGAATAACAGGCACCCAGCAGGTATCAGCAAGTAAAACATGTAAAATTTAATTCCACTCACCATGTCCAAAAGTTCACAACACATGGGTTAAAAATACAAATACAGCACCCAGCAGGTATCAGTCAGTAAAATCAATTTCACGAAACCACGTACAACACCTATGGCCGTTTCGGGGGTACACCACTCTATTCCAAACACAATAGAGGGCAAACTGGTGATGACTCCCCTCGTCAGGGTAAACTTATATACAAATGTAACGACATGCGATTTCTTTATTAAAAAGAAAAATAATTTTTATATAAGAGTAAATTTATATAGTCAATATGGACCAGCCTTAGACAAGCCTATGCAAATAATGGAAAGATTTTTTAAAAAATTGAAAGATTTTTTTAAAAAAGTGCTATTTTAGAATAGCCAAACAGGCTGCAGTATCAAAACCAATCTTCGAGGTTTCAAATCACCCTAACGCAAACTATTACACTTGTTATTATCTATTGTTTTTATATTTATTTTTATTTCTACACAGTTTCAAGAAGGTGGAGGAAAACTTATGTTTGCAGAAGGGGATTACTTCGGTGAACTTATTTAAAGTTTTTGGTCCAAAAGACCTGAGTATCGCAAGGGATTCCCTAATACATAAGGAACATTTACTAATATTTGCCTTAAAGTAGGGGACTCTTGATATAATAGACCATTCAAGAGAGTACTTTATATTCTTCTTCTTGAGGTCATGCAAATAAGAGGCAAGTGTGGTAGAGCTACAGTATTTTTCAATTGAAAACAAATTCATATGCACTCTATATCTAGCCTTCGGGCTGACCAAAGCCTTGTGAATGGATTTGGTAGACTGAAACTGAAAAAAGCCCATCACACACACACACACACACACACACACACACACACACACACATATATATATATATATATATATATATATAGGCTATATTAAATCTCTGAGCGAGATGTAAACAGTAGCAATAAGGAATCATAACATATAATTGCCAACCAAGTGCTATTGGTGTTTATAGCCACAGGCACACATTCTGCTATTGGTGTTTATAGCCACAGGCACACATTCTGCATCCGATGGCAAATACTAATCGGACATAGAATGTGTGTCATTAGCCAGCTGGAGCTGTCTTCCTGGGGCTATAAACGCCAGTAGCACTGTCCCATATTGGACGCCATACTTGGTTGGCAATTATATATATATATATATATAGACATAATTAAGGGATCAGCAACTGTTCATGTTTATAAATTTAAAAGAACTTTAAATAAGTTCTTTACCGATAATGTTTTTTTACATACTGAACTACTTGATAAAAATTATTAATTATTAATTTATTAATAAATTAATAATCTTTTACCCTATATTTGTATATATATATATATATCATCATCATCATCATCATCGTTTAACGTCCGCTTTCCATGCTAGCATGGGTTGGACGATTTGACTGAGGACTGGTGAAACCGGATGGCAACACCAGGCTCCAGTCTGATTTGGCAGAGTTTCTACAGCTGGATGCCCTTCCTAACGCCAACCACTCAGAGAGTGTAGTGGGTGCTTTTACGTGTCACCCGCACGAAAACGGCCACGCTCGAAATGGTGTCTTTTATGTGCCACCCGCACA
>NC_068983.1:78727048-78727575 GCF_001194135.2 Octopus bimaculoides
TCCCTCAACTGTTAGGGTGTGGCACTTATATATATATATATATATATATATATATATACATGACATCAGCCACATTACCTCATGGAGGTAATGTGGCTGATGCCAGTGTCACATAACTAGCACCCATGCGTAACTAGCACATGTAAAAAGCACCTTTTGAGTGCTGGGCCTCATGGAAGCAAAGGCAGATGCCCGAGATCTTTGACAATATGCTGTGCTTGAAAAGAAGACCCATTAAGCCAAGTGAAATCACAGTCGTGGCAGATACTAGTATTACGCAACTGGCACCCATGCCAGTGGCACTTAAAAGCATCCATTACACTCTCAGAGTGGTTGATGTTAGGAAAGGCATCCAGCCATAGAAACCATGTCAAATCAGACTGGAGTCTGGTGCAGCCCCTCAGCTTACCCACCCCGGGCCAATCCTCCAGCCCATGCCAGCATGGACAACAGACACTAAATAATGGTGATGATGATGTATATATATTTATATATATATATATATATATATATATATATATATATAT
>NC_068983.1:78732107-78735108 GCF_001194135.2 Octopus bimaculoides
GTGATGGTGGTGGTTGTGGTGGTGATGGTGGTGGTGGTGGTGGTGATGGTGGTGGTGGTGGTTGTGGTGGTGGTGGTGGTGGTGACAATGATAATAAAAGTGAATGATAATAATAAGAATGACAACAACGATAAAAAAAAGATGAAAACAACTGTGATGACGTTGATGATGATGATGATGACTAATAATGATGATCAGAATAACAAGAATAACAATGAAGAAGATATTTGACAGCAGTGAAGACAATGACAACTATAACAATAATTATGACACTGTCAACGATAAAAATGACAATGATGATATATATATATCATCATCATCATCATCATCATCATCATCATCATCATCATTTAACATCCATTTTTCCATGCTGGCATGGATGGGATGGTTTGATAGAAGCTGGCCAAGCAGAAGCCTGCACCAGACTTCTGTGACTGTTTTGGAAGGATTTTTACAGCTGGATGCCCTTCCTAACACCAACCATTCAGCAGAGTGGATTTAGTACTTTTTACATGGAACAGGTAAAGGCAAGGGCAGTTTTGGCAAGGTTTTTTACAGCTGAATGCCCTTCCATATGCCAAAGACTTTACAGTGTGGACTGGATGTTTTTTAAGCAGCACCTGTACTGATAGGGTCACCAAGTAACCTGCAAGACAAAAATCTTTTGAGAGGGGAGGGTGAGTTGGAGGAGATGATCTTGTGTCAGATGATGAAAGATTATAATGACACAGAAAGACAGAAACAGGTGTCTTGCAGTAGAGGAGGTACAAGGTTGCCTAGTCGTGAGAGAGAAAGAGAGAGAGATCAGGAATGAGGACAGAAACAAGTGTGCTGTCGCAAAGAAGATACATAGGTACCCAACCTTAGAGAAGTGCAGGAGAAGGAGAGAGAAAGAGAAGGGGGAGACAGCAGGATAGAGATGGCAGCAAAGTCCTGAGCATACTCACAGGGGATGAGATCAGAATATAAATGGGATGGTCAAGTAAAGGCAGAGAGAGATATAGATGGTGGCAAGTGCCAGGGCATACCCTTGAGTTTCGAAGGTCATAATATAAGTGGCAGGATATAGCCAAAGAAGAGTGATTAGAAAGTGGGGAGGGGAAGTGAGGGATGAAGACCTTGGTATATAGAATGTATGGTGGGGAGTACTGGATAGCAATGATACAGAGAAACAGGGTTGTGAGGACAGGATTGAGAAGTGAGAGGTAGGCATAGTGGATGAAGAAGAAAATGTAAGGAAGACAAGAGATGTAGATTGATTTGTTGGGATAGGGTGTGTGAACAGTTTTCTTGTTATGTGTGGGTGGAACACACAGGTTGGATGTACTGTTGAGAAGTTTGCTGTGCAACTACATGGTTCTATGTTTTATCCCATGATATGTAGCTGTGTGTGTGTATATAAATATATATATATATATATAGGCGTAGGAGTGGCTGTGTGGTAAGTAGCTTGCTTACCAACAACATGGTTTCGGGTTCAGTCCCACACTGTGGCACTTTGGGCAAGTGTCTTCTACTATAGCCTTGGGCTGACCAAGACCTTGTGAGTGGATTTGATAGACAGAAACTGAAAGAAGCCCATCGTATATATGTATATATATATATATATATATGTATGTGTGTGTATATGTCTGTGTCTGTGTTTGTCCCCCCACCATCACTTGACAACCAATGCTGGTGTGTTTACATCCCTCTAACTTCGCGGTTTGGCTAAAGAGACTGATAGAATAAGTACTAGGCTTACGGAGAATAAGTCCTGGGGTCGATTAGCTTGACTAAAAGGCAGTGCTCCAGCATGGCCACAGTCAAATGACTGAAACAAGTAAAAGAGTAAAGGAGTATATATATATATATATATATATATATATATATATATATATATATATATATATATATATACACACACAGGGTGCCATGGGTAAATTGTCACCATTTTATATTTTTCATTTCACACATATTCATTGTTGGTTTTTTGTTTTATCAAATACACAATATAGTAGGGTCAGTTGGGCATCATCTATGAGAAAAGCAGCTTCATGACACAATTCACTCTGCCAGAAAGTTGGAAACAACATACTGTGCTTCTTAGCATTCATGCACGAAGCTCCAATACGAACATTTCAGAATGTTTGGGTATCAATCTGAGGACATGTACTGAGAGGGATAAAAACCAAACATCCAGTCAACATCATGGTGTATGGAGTGATCGCTAGTGATGGTGACCTTATGCCTCCATTCATCTTTCCACATAGCCTCAGTCTCAACATGGAGGCTTACATAAAGTGACTGGAGGAGGTAGTGCTGCCTTGGGTCAAGAGGGTGGCTGCTGGAAGACCCTATGTCTGGGAACAGGACTCTAGACCATGCCACACAAGCAGGAAAACCCAATCATGGCTGTCAGACAATTTCTGTGACTACATCACCCCTAATATCTGGCCACCTAACTCCCAGACTACAACCTTCTTGATTATTATGTGTGGTGTGCTGTTGAGTGAGAGACCAACAAAACTTCTTGAAACAGAACTGAAGGCAAGGATTATGGCAGCATTCACCAACATAAACAAGGAGACTGTCCTGAAGAGTTGCAGAAGATTGTGAAGTCATCTGAGGGCAATGGTTGAAGCCAATGGTGATTTTATTGAATAAATTTAATCTTTAGTATTTCAAGATATTTTTATATAATTTTGGTAAAATGAATTGTCAGTGTTATTTTCATTTTTGTGTAATTTAGATGACAATATATTCACTGCACCCTGTATATACATACATACATACATATATATATATATATTTATATATTTATATAAATAAGGATAAGATCGATATTTAAAATATTGATCTTATCAAGTGGTCAGCATGGGAATAAAAACCATCAAAGGTAATAATTATTTAAAATTATAATACAGGGTATCAAGAGATACCACCACGCTGAAAAAAATAGCAGTCAAATCCTGACTCTAAAACCACAATGGTTTTAGAGTCAGGATTTGACTGCTATTTT
>NC_068983.1:78735271-78739498 GCF_001194135.2 Octopus bimaculoides
TATATATATATATATATATGACAGGCATCCAACAATTTTTATGCCAGATACCAAATTTCTTTCATAAAGCTTTGATCAACTCAATACTATATCAGAAAACACTTGCCCGAGGTGCTAGGTCATGGAATAAAACATGGAACTTTGTAGTTGCAAAGCAAATTTCTCAACAATATATCTGTGATTGTCATATATATTTGAATATCCGGAGTACTAACTCAATAGTTTGCTCTGAAGCCTATGTTCAGCTACTTCCAAATAATCATTGTACTCCAAACTGATGAGAACTACTCATCAATGAAAACAGATATACAATTGCCTTTTAAAAGGAAGAGTCCTAGTTGACTGATTTCTACAGATTCCTACATTATTAACCTCAGAGAAATTGAAGCTGAAGTCATCCTCCAGTGAAAGTTGAGCTTGGAACAATGATTGATCAAATTGATACAGTAAAGTAATGCAATAAACAACTGGTGGATTATTAAAAGGCTAACTGACACAAAATCCAGTGTTGTTGATATGCATTGAACCAGACAACACTTAACTGGTTGATAAGCTAACAGCCTAACAACTGATTAGATTTAATTTTCCAACTTTAAATGTGTAAGCAAAACATTGTTCCAATGGAATTCCAATTCTATCAACTCTATCTTCTCATCCGTCTTCTTTCCTTCTTTCATACTTTCTTTCTTTCTTTCTTCTTCTACTTCTTCTTCTCCTCCTACTCCCCTTCTTCTTCTTCATCCTCCTCTTCTTTTTCTTCTTCATGATAATGAGTACAGCATTTCATAGCTGCCTTCATACCTTTATGATTTTACAGTTTATTAGTTCCAGAGATCCTTAGAATGTAGAATGATTTCATATTTACATCTTTTCTGCAGTTTAATCAGTTTGATTTCTTATCATTATCAAAAGTTTTATTCCTGGATGTGCACATAGTACTGAGCAATTTAGTTTCAAAACAAAGACCCAAAATTCATATCCAGTTCAATATCATCAATCATCATCATCATCACCATAATTTAACATCCATTTTCAATGCTAGCATGGGTTGGACAGTTTGATAGGAACTGGCATACTATGAAGCTGTCCAGACACCAATTGTCTGTTGAGGGATGGTTTCTATGACTGGACATTCTTCCTAATGCCAACCACTTTACAGAGTGTACTGGGTGCTTTTTAAGTGCCACTGGCATAGGTGTGTTTTATGTGACACCAGGATCTGTAAAGGTCAAGCCTGTATACATGGATGACAGTGATTTTACTTAACTTGACACACCTTCTCAGGTACAGCAAATTGCCATAACTCCTGGTCCCTTGTCATTTCCTCAGTGAGGCCCAGCATCCAAAGATCCCTTCTCACCACATCACCCCATGTCTTCTTGAGTCTACTTCTTCCACAGGTTCCCTCAACAATTACAGCTCAGCACTTTTTTATGCAACTATCCTCATCCATATACATCACATGACCAAACCACCGCATTCTTCTCTCTTGCACACAACATCTGATGCCTGTTATACCTAGTTTTCTTAAATCATTTACACTCTGTCATGTAGGTTTGAATTCAGAGCCTTTAATTTTGAGAATAAGACACTCAATGATGATCAGGGATCAAACCAAATGAAATATAGTACAGATGTTGTGGATTCTTCTGTCATAGACGACAGGTGATGGGTCTGTTATTCCTTGCTGAACAAGTTGCACATATGATGTGTTTGTTGTAATGAAATATTTGTGCAGTACATTAGGTCTCTCTCCATTGAATCAACACTGCCTGCACAGATGCATGATGTGCCTCATGTCAGATGTCAAAATGATCACAGGGCAATGTGAGAAGATGTGGTTTGCTCAAGAACACAATACACCACCTGGCACAGGAACTGAAGCCACTATTTTATGATTCATGAGTACAACACCCAAAACCACCCAGTCACATGACCTCACTTAGATGTAAATATTTTTAAAACATTTCATCCCTAAATATATGGTTTATTATTCAAAATGGTATTAATAATAATTCATCTTAGACATTTAATCAGTTAATCAGCTATCTTTATAGTTTCTCAAAAACGTTGAGTTTCAATTCTATTATGTATCTGTGTTTTTCTTATAATAACCAATTCACTTAATGGTTATGCTTCTGAAGAATTTTACATGACCACACTTATGTGTGTATGATGCCAGAACCCTCAAAGTAGGACATTGTTTGTCAATCAGCCATTATCCATTTGCAAGACAAACATAATTTCCTAAAGTCAAAAAAAAAAGAAAAGAAAATCTAAAAGAAAAAAGTAGCAACAAAGTTTGTTCTATATATCAAAAATAAATTGTATAATATGGCATATATGATATATGTATTTTTGTTTTTGACAACTTGCTATTATTTTACTGTATTGTAACATCCCTGCAGGTACATTATTCCAGACATAAATTTTTCAGATATTATATACAGAAACAAATAAACTATCAAATGTATTTTATCTTGGTTGTTAGAGCTCTTAATTAGCCAAATGTAACATCACAGCACAGTTGGACATGCCATTAGATGAACATTTTAAAACTGGGGATCTAAACTATCTTACATATTCAGACATTAAATGTATAGCTATTACTTAAATGAACTCATATTTGCATTGTTGCATTTCAACGAGGACTTTCTCCACTAGTTAGTTTATTTAACTGCTGGAAATATCTTTTTTCTAAAGTGGTTAACATTTTGATAATATTTTTTTTCTTATTTTCCACTCTCTCCTTTCATCTTAATCCTCCGTATGGATGCATTTATTTATACTTTTATTTTTTATATCTTTCCATTTAAAAGGATAAAGCTCTTTTGTATTTTTATCTATATCCATATCTGTGGAGTTGTTGTTAGGGTGGTAAGTTAAAAGTATCCTATATCCAGACATAATGGCCAAAAAGTCTGAATGATAGCACATTATCAATAGATTTCTTTCTCAATATAGAAATAAGAGAAATAATTGTTTTATTCAAAGAAATAAAGCCTTGGAGTTATAGGAGAGAAGTAAAGGAAAAGCTGCATACTTCATGTCATTTCCAAAAATATTTGGAACTGAAAATTAAACTGCTTGAAATGGCAACTGAAACATACTTGTAAGCTTGACTCAGGAATTCTTACCACTACCATCACTACACCAGTTACAGAATGAGTCTATGAAGGAACTTCCACAGGATTCTAAGACATGCTAAACATAGCAACCATATCTCCCTCTTATCACACATTGTCATGTTAGAAATTTGACTCATTGGATTGCGTGGTCTTGAATTTCCAGAATATAAGGAAAAGAATAGACGATCACAGCCATAAGTCTGCTCTAAAGGGATAACCTGGAGCTACAAAACAAGACCCAACAACAATAACAACAAAAATAAAATGCCAAATTACATTATCCAGTAAATGAACCTCAACATGGCATCTGAATCTTCTAGAAATAACAGCAAAATTTCCCTTGTCCTATTCAGTCATCTTGAAAAATGGAAGGATACATTAAGTAATATAGTTTCTGATACACAATACCTGAAAAATAGAATTAGATGGTCCAGGCCAGGAAAGCTTTCATTACAGGTTTGCATAATCAGGGTTGATCTGTGATTAAAGAATACCAAATCATATCATTCCAAGCAAATAATAATGATTTGGTTTTGACTGTTCATTGTCTATACATGTATATATTGGGCCTCACAGAGGCACAGTTACTGAGTTCCTTTCGAGCATTGGGTCTCATGGAGACAATATCTGAGACCTTTGGCATCATGTCATGCTTGAGAAGAAGAGCCATCAAGTTGAGCAAAATTGTAGTCATGGCAGATACTGGTGCCATCCAAATGGCACCCATGCTGGTGGCATGTAAAAGCACCCATTACACTCTCAGAAAGATTGGCATTAGGAAGGGTATCCAGCCATAAAAAACCATACCAACCCTGGTCAAACCATCCAACCCATGCCAGCATGGGCAACGGGTGTTAAATGGTGAGGATATATATTCTTTTATTTGTTTCAGTCATTTGACTGTGGCCATGCTGGAGCACCGCCTTTAGTTGAGCAAATCGGCCCCAAGGCTTATTCTTTGTAAGCCTTGTACTTACTCTATTGGTCTCTTTTTGCCGAACTGCTAAGTTACGGGGATGTAAGCACATTAGCATTGGTTGTCTAGTGATGTTTGGGGGACAAACACAGACACACAGACACATATACATATACATATATA
>NC_068983.1:78739693-78745584 GCF_001194135.2 Octopus bimaculoides
AACCGGCTTTCATTGCATGGCACATTTTCAAGAAGAGGGAGAATAAAAATGTTTTTTTACAAAAAAGTAAAAAAATAATATATAAAAAAAATAATATATAAAAAAATAAATATACCAATACATTATATTGTCTTTGATCTTTTAAAGTTCAATGGTAATCCATGTAGATAATAGTTGGAAAAATTAGGATGCATGAAATTGAGAGTTTTGTTATTTTTAAAAAAGAAAGGGGGCTGAAAGTTTGTGTTAAGCAGGAAGTGTGGTGTCAAAACAGGAAGTGTGTGTAAGGGAAGACAATTCTGTGGGTTTTATACTCTTTACTTGGAGTTCTGCACTCTTTGTCAACAGGAAGTTTAGGTCTGTTCTTAGAGAAATATGGTCACCGAGGGGTTTGTGTGTTAAGAAGTGGTTGGAATTTCTCTGTAAAAAGATTCTCCTTGTTGATTCTTTCTTGTGTAGAGATTCTGTCTTTACATTGATAGACACAACCCCACTATTTACTGATTTATATATATATATATATATATATATATATCCACTCACAAGGCTTTGGTTGGTCCGAGGTTATAGTAGAAGACAGTTGCCCACTTGCAGTGGGACTTCACCCGGAACCATATGGCTGGTAAGCAAGCTATTTACCACACAGCCACTCCTGAATCCTTTACAAGTATATATTACTGGTACTGATTTAATCAATCCCAGAAGGATTAAAGTGATTTTTACTTTTAACATAATTTGAACTCTGATACACATCATCAGACAGTTTGTGACCATTTATTTTATATTTAACACTCTACTTAAGTAAGAAGCAATTATGGAAACTGGCACAGCAGAAACTAGCACATCCAAGGCTCAGTGGTTCAGAAGTTCTCTTCCTAACTATATGGATTCAGGTTCAGTTGCCTTGGACAGCCTATTAAAACCCTGGGTTATCTAAGGCCTTGCCAGTGAAATTGATAGACAAAAACTAAAATAAAGACAGCGAGCTGGCAGAAATGTTAGTGCGCCGGGCGAAATGCTAAGCAGTATTTCGTCTGCCGTTACGTCCTGAGTTCAAATTCCACCGAGGTCGACTTTGCCTTTCATCCTTTCAGGATCGATAAATTAAGAGCCAGTTACTCACTGGGGTCGATGTAATTGTCTTAATCCCTTTGTCTGTCCTTGTTTGTCCCCTCTATGTTTAGCCCTTTGTGAGCAATAAAGAAATAAGAAACTAAAATAAGCTAGTTGTGTGGTGTGTGTGTGTGTGTGTGTGTGTGTGTGTGTGTGTGTGCGTGCATACACGTACATGGATGTATCAATGTTTGTGTGTCTCCTTGTCTTGACATTACATGCTAATTGTAAGCAAGTGTCACTGCCATACAAGTGGTATCATTCGATTTTAGTCTTCAGTGGAAACATGTCTAGCCAAGGATATGGATATTTCAGGGAAATAGATGAGGATCGATGAAAGAACAAACATCTGGCCTCAACAATATCCATCTGACCCATGCAATCAAGGAAAAATAGACATTAAACTGATGATGATGATGACATTGACGATGCGGTTTAAGACAAAAATCAGTTCTGATCTTAGGCATCACTATTCTATCTTTCTTGCAGATAAAATATATCTAGGACTACATTATCCAATCTTTCCTTCTTCCATGAACACAACAGGGTGTGATTTGCAACAGATTTAGCTGCTATTGTAGAGGCTTTGTCGGCTTTCACTTACGCAAGTTTATCAATCTGAAGACAATGATGAAGGAGGAAGGGGAGGAAGAAAGCAGTAACAACAGCAACAAGAAAAGAAGAAGGAAGAGGAGGCGTAGGCAGAACAATGCGACCAGAAACAGTTTGGTATCCAAATAGTACACATTATTAGATGATTATACTAACCTTAATGAGAAATTAATTCCTATAGATCTGTAAATCAATTTTATACTTCATAGAGATTTCATCAGCCATTCTTATCATGTGCACATAACCTTTATTATAAGTACAAGCCAATATCATTTCACAGCATCTCCCTCTATAATAACACTTGCACTAAATTTACCTCTCAGCCATGAAATAGTAGGGTGCCTATTTATAGTTTGAACAGAATAGATAATGAATGATATATGCTAGGTTAGAATTTATAGACAGGTGCTAGGTTAGAATTTATAGACACAGTATGGAAAATGGTACTTACACTTTCTTTGTACTGACTTTCTCTAGAGAAAAAGACAAACATTATAAATATTTTTTATAATAAATTTATATCAAAATTCTGTCTCATAATGCTCTATAGAAGAAATAAAATAGTGAGTGCTCTATGGAAACAAATTTTAGCAAAACCATGACATCTGAAATAGATACGATGTTTAAATGAATGGAGACCAGAACACACTAAATGAAAAGCAAAATGGAGATCAAAGTCAATAAAAGGTTTTTATGACAATCTAGAATAAAGTAAAAATAATAATTTAATCAACGATTTCAGAGTATCATAACAATTTGACGCTATCATTTTCTTCAGTAGAGAGAATAACTGTGACTGAATAAAAACCACGTTCATTGGTTGTATATCTTTCATATAAACAGAGGTGTAAAACCTCCTGGAAAGAAATTGTTAATATATTAAATAAACATATAATCAAGCATAAAGTACAGGAGAATCTCTAATACTCATCATGGCATTGACAAACCTCGTTTGCACTGTATGCTGAGGGTCACACACTAATCACAAGGCTTTTACCCTCCATAATGACGTATGTATGTGTATGTATGTATGTATGTATGTATGTATGTATGTATACATTCATGTATGTAGATAGATAGATAGATAGATAGATAGACTTATAGCTTTTTCCCTAGTCTTCAAAATCATGGGTGTAAGTGGTGGTGGTGGGGGGGGGTCTCAGATCAGTGAGGTGGTCCAACCCAAATTTTGATAAGAGTGGACTCTACTAAATGCACCCAAACACCATGTAATGGTGTTAAACTGGGCGATAAGTTACACTTACTACTAAAGAAACTCAATTGCTTTTACTAAATTTCACTCACAAAACTTGGTAGAAGATATTTACTTAAGGTACAGCACAATGGTATTAAATCTCAAAAGTCATATTGCTATAAATGGACTTCTTAACCAAACATCCGGGCCTGAGCTCATAGGTCATGGCATTATAGGCAATAGAAGACATGACTTGATTAAATAAACTCCAGTAGTTCACTGGTGCATTTTCAACAACGATTGAAGAATAAAAATCCAAGATAATCTCACTAAGCACTGATTTCTGTGCAGAAAGTGACCCAACAAAATATCATTTCGTTGCTACCATTTTGTCATCCATTTGTCTAAACTGTGAACACAGTGAAGCTACTGGGAATGAAGATGATTGATTTCAGTGCAGGTCATTCCTTCTATGTGTATATATTGTGGATAGATGCTAAATAGTGAAGAAAATATAGAAAGTAATTCTTCAGAAGTGAGAAGTACCTGCAGTTAAGCTAAATTTAGGAAGACTTAAGTTTAAATGACTTGATCAGATTTTAAAGTTATCCTGTCTTATGTAATCAAAATATATGGAAAGATACCACTTTGTAAACCCATTCAGCTTTCTCAATGTTAATGATAGTACTACACTAGGTTACATTAAACCTAGTGTTTCTTACATAGAATTTTATACATATTTCTCACCAGATGTGGTGTGCAAGAGAGACGACTGTGCTGGTATGGTCATGTGGTATGAATAGATGAGGATAGCTGTGTGAAAAAGGTGTCACACCCTAGCGGTTGAGGGAAACTGTGGAAGAGGTAGATCCAGGAAGACCTGGGATGAGGTGGTGAAGCATGACCTTCGAACATTAGGCCTCACCGAGGCAATGACTAGTGACCGAGACCTTTGGAAATACGATGTGCTTGAGAAGACCCGGCAAGTCAAGTGAGACCATAGCCTGTGGTCTATGCCAGTGGTCTAACCAACCCACTTAGGCATACCTTTCTTTCATTGGACACTAAACTCTTCTTGTGAAGACCTGTTGAGGCAAGTGAAATCGAAATCAAATTCGCATGACTGGCATCTCTGCTAGTGGAGTGCTAAGAGCACCATTCGAGTGTGATCGCTGCCAGGGCCGCTGACTGGCCCCCATGCTGGTGGCATGTAAAAAGCACCATTCGAGCATGTTTGTTACCAGCATCACCTTACTGGCACTTGTGCCCGTGGTACGTGGAAAACAATATTTGAGCGAGGGTATTGCCAGTGCCGCTGGACTGGCTCCTGTGCAGGTGACATGTAAAAACACCATTTGAGCATAGCCATTGCCAGTACCACCTGACTGGCCCTCATGTTGCTGGTGCATAAAAGCACCCACTACACTTGGAGTGGTTGGCGTCTGGAAGGGAATCCAGCTGTAGAAACTCTGCCAGATCAGATTGGAGCCTGGTGCAGCCATCTGGCTCACCAGTCCCCAGTCAAACCGGCCAACCCATGCCAGCATGGAAAGTGGACGTTAAACGATGATGATAAAATATTAAAGGAAGAAAGTGAGACTGTGAAGCACTAATGCCTTACAGAAATTTATGAACTATTTATGAATAAAAGCAAACATGTAGAAGCTGACTAAACGACATGGTGCTTATCCTTTTGATGTCAATCCACCTGAAGCCACTCACTGGTACTATGGTACAAGCTTCCTATTTTTAAAGTGATCAGAATTAAAACCTTCCATGAGATTTTCATATTGATATATATTTCAAACACCAGCTTGATAATAAAGTTATCTTAATATATAAAGGCAAACACTTATTCTTACTAAAGATACAATCATTAACATATTTGTCATTGCTATTTACATATTAGTTATTAGTTTTATCCAAAATAAAATGAACTTATTTACAGAGTCTTTAAAAGTCCTATTATTAGAATATTTACAGAATTTAATGTTGGCTGCTGTATCTTGGAGGCTGGCTTCAAATAGAACTAAACTTTTCACTTTTGAAGTTGAACACTTATAAATATAATGATATCAAAGATGATGTTAGGCTAGTTGCAAAATGTAATAAAATTAATGATAGGATAAAATGTTTAGTTAAAAGGGAACTTTAAAGGATCACAAAGCCAACATTGCAAACAAACCTACCAATGTGATTATAAACCCTGCAAGGACAGAGATAGGACTTGTAGTAAAGGGAAACAAAATATTAACAAATATAAGTAATAGAATTAGGATGACTACAAATCTGCAAACATATGCAAATAGCAGTCTTGTCAAAGATTGGTTTAAGGACATCATAATCATCATCCTCATCATCATCGTTTAGCATCCGTTGTTCTTGCTGGCATGAGTTGGATGGTTTGACCAGGGCTGGTAAGCTGGAAGGCTGCACCAGATTTCAGTCTGATTTGGCATGGTTTCTATGACTGGATGCCACTCTGAGAGTGTAATGGGTGCTATTACATGCCACCAGCACAGGTGCCAGTTGTGTGATACCAGTATCAGCCATAAAGAATAAATTTACTGCTAACTTCACATAATTTCATTTTGTGAACAGATCTCGAAGAAAAACGACCATCTTTGGTTTCAAGATGAAAGGTGTTCTTCCATCAGGATAATGCTCGACCGCATACAGCGAGGATGACATTCCAAAGGCTGGAACAGTTTGAATGGGAAATGATGCCCCATCCACCATATTTGCTGGATATTGCCCCATTTGATTATCATTTATTCTGCAGTTTTCAAAATCTTCTGGACGGAAAGAATATGAATTCTATAGACGAAGTCAGAACAGTACTGGAGGAGTATTTTTCATCACAGACAAGTGAATTTTGGAAGAAGGGCCTTGAAAGTCTATCAGATAGATAGAAGAACATTGTAGAAAATGAAGGAGAGTATATTTTAGATGGAGAAAGAACTTTGTTTAT
>NC_068983.1:78745594-78758451 GCF_001194135.2 Octopus bimaculoides
TATATATATATATATATATCTTCATATATACATGGATCTGGTGGTCTTGGCACTGGAGGTGGTGGAGATTTATTGCCTCACTAGCAATATAAACAAGAGTGAATGTTGCACCAAAAGCTAATATGAGAGTTACTCTCATGGTAACTACTGCAGTATAGTTGGTTCTCACAGAAAATCCATGTTTAAGTGGGAATAAATATTACTTCTGAGTATTAATACTACCTCTGTCACTAAAGAATACTTTTAACAAGCTCACTATCTTATCACAATGAAACAAATGCCTGTTCTGGCACTGTTATTCTATATTTCACTGGTGGAGATGAATCACTGCTATCTCTAGTAGTCAAGACTCCAGCATTGACAAGACCAAGGAAATTTGAAATCATATGATCTGATAGTCTCAGTGCTGGTGGTGGTGGGATTTATCTCCTTGTTAGTGGTATAAACAAGAGTGCATTTTGTACCAAAAGTCAATATGAGAGTTTCTCTTATGGTATCTGCTATAGCGAAGTATGTTCTCACAGAACATCCACTTAAATAAGTGGGGACAAATATTACCTCTCAGTATTAATACTGCTGCTGTCACAAATGATTATATATCTGTGTGTGTCACCCAGTATACTCTGTTAAGTGATTGACATTAAGAAGGGCATCAGGCCATAAAAACTATGCCACTTTACACAGTTGGAGGCTGGACAGCTCTCTGCTAGCCTGCTCCATATCAAACCATCCAATTCATGCCAGCATGGAAAGCAGACATTAAACAATGATGATGATAATGATGATGATATAACGTGGTGCCCCAGCATCGCCACAGTCGAGTGACTGAAACAAGTAAAAGATACATATAGACACACACATATATGATGGTTTTCTTCCAGTTTCCATCAAACAAATTCATCCACAAGGCTTTAGTAGGCCCAAAGCGATAGCAGAAGACACTTGCCCAAGGTACCATATAGTGGGACTGAACCCAGAGCCTTCACACGCATAGATACACAATATGCTGCTATGCTATAGCTCTTCATGTGATAAATACTTTCATAAACATGAATTATATTTTCTATTTAATTCTGGTCATTATCTCCACTTTGTATCATCTGCCATAGTTGGAAAGAAAAAAAAAGAGGAAATACAAAATCAATGGACCCAAAACCATTAAAAAATACAAACAGGCTGTAGTTTATGTTATTGAGACTCAGTGGAAAGATGGAAATAAAAATTCAAAAAAGGAGAAGAAATATTCGAGCAATTCTTGACAAGGTTCTCTTATTACTGTTTGTTTATTGCATTCATATTATACTGTAAAAAGAGATGATGAAGGGAGAAAATATTTTAAAAAATAGAAGTTTTAGTAGTTTATTATGTACTTGCATTGTTTCTTAGTTGTAATGTTGTTGTACTTTGCATCGTTACTGTTTGTTGTTGCGGTTTTTGGTTTCGTATAATTGCTGTTATTGTTGTTGTTGTAGTCGATATATTTTTGCGATTTTTGCTGCTTTTGTTCCTATTAATACTGGGATCACTATTATTGATTTAACTGTTATTGTCACTGTTACTGTTTGCCGTTTTGTTATTTTTATTGTTGTTATTGCAGCTACTGTTTCAACTATCATTAATGCTGCTGTTGTTTCTAATCTCATTGTTAATGTTGTTGTTGATAGTGGTGTTAGTATTACTGTTACTGATATTACTCTAAAAGATAAAGATTGTTGTAATTTTATTTCTGTTGTTCCCAACGATTCATCCTATTCTCTTTTCCCTCATTACTGTTGCAATTACTTCCACCACTAGTGATACCATAAGTTTTTACATAAAGTTATGTTGCTGATCCTATGATTATTGATTTTATGGTTACTGCTAATATTGTAGTTACTTATACAGGATGGCCCAAAAGTCACGAAGATGTTAATAATTCATATGCACTGTTTTAAATTTATGATAACTTAGCACCACAAACAATATATATATGTACATTAGGTGTCAAGAGTCACATTTTGTGAATTACAAATACAAAAATATATTTAAAAGAAATTTATTAAACTGTTGAACCCCTCTGTGACTTTTGGGCCACCCTGTATTAGTTCTCATTTTTGCTATTTCTGGTGTAAGTTTCCCCTTTCTATTTGCCCCTAACATTTGATTAAGCACCAGACTATGGAAAAATTACTATTTGTAAATTGCTCAATGAAAGATATTCTGCAACAGTACTCTAGAGTAAAGATTGTTTACCAACATAACATGGCAGTCCTGGTTTAGGACGAATGTTACTGTAATTTTACCCCAGGAGACATCGTTTCCAGTTGACTATACAACACGATCTATGTCCTTATATATATATTCTTCTTTTCCATAAATGTAAGGACACAGATCGTGTCATATAGCCAGCTGGAGACGATGTTTCCTGGAGCTAAATTACAGCAAAATTCTTCCTAAACCAGAACTGCCATGTTATGTTGGCAAACAATCTTTTCCAACAATGGGTTGAACCCAAAATACAGTATATGATAACATTATATTTCTTATTGCCTTCATATGCCCCCCACCACCACCACCACCACACCCACCCACATGATATAGGTAAGTAAAGTTATTTCAGTCTAAATGCTTTATTGTATCTTTCAAAGTATCTTTCAAATCAACTTCACCCTTCTAACTGCTAAGATCATTAAAATACATGAAAAACAATGGATAACTGTCAGATACTTGACTACTCTTCTCAAGATCAATCACAGCTAACCATGCTGCCATTAACTATATTCACTAAAATCCCAGAATATAAGATGCAGTAAATGTTAACAAAAATCAATTCAATAAGAAAAAGATTTAACTGTGTTAGAGCACCATGAGAAGCAAAAAAATATATCCCAATTTAAGCATAGTCTTTCATTGAAAAATCTTTTTCATCTAATGAAGGGCTCTGCTTGAAACGGAATATTTCTTCTCCTCTCTTTATTTGAGCATATCTGAATGTTAGCTCATTTTTTACCATTAAAATATTTTACTTCAGGGCAGGTACATTAATATGCTTGCCTTAATTTTCCTAGTCTGAAAAAAGTATTGCCTTATACTTGATCGATTTACAATTTGGACACTCATGCAATGGTAAAATTATAAAACAAGGCAAGAATGTTTACAAATTTTAGAGAGAGAGAGAGAGAGAGGGAGAGATCACTGAAGAAATTATGGCAAAGTATGGGAACACATGAGTTATGAAACAGGGAGAGAATATTGCAAGGATTTAAAGGATTACAATTTTTGAAAGTTATTTAAAAAATTTAAGAATTACAAATTTTGAAAGTTATTTTGAAAATTTAAGAATTACAAATTTTGAAAGTTATTTTGAAAATTTAAGAATTACAAATTTTGAAAGTTATTTTAAATCAAAGTACAGCAGGTTAGTATTACAATTGATATGAATGAATGATGACTAAAAACTAGAGAAATTTCTTAGCTTAGTTAATCATTTTGTGTGGTATAATGATTGATGAGTGATTAGAAACTAGAGAAATTTCTTAGCATGGACAACAGATGATGACGACGACGATGAACAGTTCTGATAAAATTATCTAAAGTTGGCAAAAAACTTTAAAGAAAAATGGAAAGGTAAAAATTATCTCAGTTATATTGGTATTTAAAATAAGAGAAGAGTCATAGTTTTTGAAGGCCCTTATAGATTGAGAATATATATAACTAAGTGATGTTAAAACAGCTATGTGATTTGAACTCTTCCAGTAGTCATGAAGAAATATATGTGAAATATTGTAATCAATTCCACTCATTCAAACCATTTTTAAACAGCATTCTTTTATGGGAAGACATCATTATTTTGTCACAGACTGAACAGATAATTCAGCAGGGAACATAAAAGAGTAGACATAATGTTTGTACTATCTAGTTTGGTGCTCCATATTTCTTAACTGAAACCTTGCAGTAGTCTTTACTTTCTTTTTCATCTCTCCAAATGTTGATAAAACAGTACCAACAACATCAAATGGTTAAATCATTTTATTTATCCTTGCCTTTCATTCTCAAAAGGCTTGTCCTGAAGAAAGACATTATATGTTGAACTGTAGGAGAATCAAGCACATCAGTTGAATAGATAATGGGGTGAACTTATAACAGCCAGTTTATGATTTCATCTTTGAATATCTGTCATTCATGTATCACTATAAAAATGAACAGCTATAACTTTTCCTGATCAATAAGACATTTGTTTATTCTGTTTTATTGCTGTTCTATCTGTTATTGAACTGCAGAGTAGATTTCATCAGCTTTTGATTTGCTTGCTACAATTTTGTGTTCTTTTGTATCAAAGAACCCAAACTTGCTTCTCTTCTGTTAATGTCAAGTCACATTTTACATCAGTCTAAATATTTCAAAAGGGATCAACTTAATGAGAAGGTCGGTGGAATCTAGTTAATGTCTCATATCATTTTGGCAAACCAAAGATGGTAAATCTCCTTAAGTGTTACGAGAAAAAGAAAATTAAATACACTAAGATTGAATGCATCTTCATTTATATAATCCAACAAAATATAAATTGCTACCTATATGTCATTATCATCACTGACATCATTTTAAAATCTGTTATTTCAAGATGCTTTCAAGTTGTTCAGTTCTGTAACACAGTATCATTCCATTTTACTTGATCTTGCATTATGTCATAGTTAAAGTCTAACATTCTTAGATTTGACCTAAATAAGTTTTTCTAAGCTTTATTTCTGCTCACAGCATATTCTCACCCTATAATGCATACATTCATGCAAGGTGGTGAGAAATATTAGCATGCAGAAATGTTAGCATTCCGGGCAAAATTTTTAGTGGTATTTTGTCTGTCTTTATGTTCTGAGTTTGAATTCTTATTTCTTTACTGCCCACAAGGGGCTACACACAGAGGGGACAAACAAGGACAGACAAACGAATTAAGTCGATTACATCGACCCCAGGGCGTAACTGGTACTAATTTAATCGACCCCGAAAGGATGAAAGGCAAAGTCGACCTCAGTGGAATTTTAATTCAGAACGTAACGGCAGACGAAATACCACTAAGCACTTCGCCCAGCGTGCTAATGTTTCTGCCAGCTTGTCGCCTTCTGAGTTTGAATTCTGCTGAGGCCAACTTTGCCTTTCATCCTTTCAGAGTCAATAAATTAAGTACCGGTTGCATACTGGGGTCGATCTAATCAACTGGCCTCCTCCCCCAAAATTTCAGGCCTTGTGCCAAGAGTAGAAAAGAATTCATATATACGTGTGTGTGTGCACTTTCGTACATGTGTGTCTGTGCGTGCATGTGTGTGTGCGTGTGTGTGTGTATGCAACAAAACCTCCTAAAACTATGAACACCCTCAAAAAGTATAACCCTTACTAGAACTAGAATCTCAATGAACAAAAATCAAGCAGTATCAAGGCATGGTATGATATGGCAACAAAACCTCCATAAAATATAAAACTCCCTAAACAAGCTTAACCCATACCAGAATAAGAACCTCAAGGAAAGACAACTCTTTAATAATGAGAACACAAGAAACAAAAGGTTTGCCGTCATCAGCACATACAAATAAACAAGCACATCAAATATATAAATCAAATATATACATTACCATTCCATCTAGCTGTGTCAGCAGCATCACAAGCATTAAATGCTGAAATGCTGCCTGAGAATAAAGAGACAAGAAAAATGAGCCAATTATTAGCACTATGTGTTCATCATGTCTACACCTATTTATTCTTTTACTTACTTCAGTCATTTGACTGTGGCCATGCTAGAGCACTGCCTTAAAGAGTTTTTAGTCAAAGAAATTGACCCATGACTTATTCTTTGTAAGTCTAGTACTTATTCTATTGGCCTCTTTTGCTGAACCACTAGGTTATGGGGGACATAAACACACCAGCATCGGCTGTCAAACAATGGCTGGGGGACAAACACAAATACACATAAAAATACATACATGCATATATATATATATATATATCATCCTCCTCATCATCGTTTAACATCTGCTTTCCATACTAGCATGGGTTGGACGATTTGACAGAGGACTGACGAACCAGATGGCTGCACCAGACACCAATCTGATCCGGCAGAGTCTTTACAGCTGGATGCCCTTCCTAATGCCAACCACTCCGAGAGGTCTAATAAAATTCCAAAATCTTACCAAGTGTCACAATGGAATTCCTTTGATCTCATCAAGGAGTTGAGACTCAAAATAACGCAGTTGGATTGCACCTTGAACCATGTGGTTGAAAAATAAATTTGTTAACCACACATGAACTAAATTTTCTTCCAACAACTTTAGACTTGAGATGGGTTCACTACAGCTTGTAACATTGCTTCATTGTTATTCTTCTCTGTGACATTGTCTGAAATGCTATTATTAAGCTGAGACAGAGATGAGAATAAAGTCTCAATGACCAATTAGTTAAATTTTGCTTTCGGTAAGTCTAATACTACTACATTGATTGGAAAACTTGAAAAACCTCTCTTGACACAAACTTCAGAATGTGAGATGTTGTCAATTATATTTTCTAAATTGATAAAATCATATATTCACTAAATTTGGTAAAATTACATCACATAGTCACATTTAGACACATTGGCAAAGCTGTGTGTTCATGTTTGTGTATGGTATTTATATGTGTGCTTATGAAAATATATACACCAACCAACCTCTGTTACAATAGATATCAATAAATTATTCCAAATATGTATGTTTGCGTGTATATGTGTGAGAGAGTTGGCTTTATTTTTATTTTCATGAAACAAAAATAGCAGACCAATAGATCAATCCAATCACCCTCTAAGGATTAAAATATGCAAAACATCTCTGAAGTTCACTTTATAATTAATCATTGCCAATATCAAGTCTACCACACGAAGGAAAATTGTAAGCTAGTGATTGGCATTTAGTGCTTTGAAGAAATAAAATAATCACACATACATAATATTCATAAGAATGGATAGAACTAATTTGAATTGTATAGATACCTTCTAAAATTACCATTCTCATCTGTCTCATCATTATTATCAATGTTCTAGCCTCCACTTTTCCTAGCTAGCATTTATTAGAGAGTTAGTTTTCTTGTACAGTATATTGTTAATTTCATCCTTTCATTTATAAGACTTAGCACCCTTAGATCTAATATTACCGTTTCCTCTCTGCCTTTTCTACCTCTACTATAAAGACTTCTGCTCATGTCATTTCCATTCAGGCTTACCCGTCTTGCCACTTCTATCACATTCGTTGTGCCCAACCACGTGAGGCTCCATGATGACCACTGCAACAAGTCTTTTCTCCTCATAATGTTATCCTACTGGAATTCTCTCCCTCCCTGCTCATATCTTTGATCTGATAAGTTGATCTACAAAGGTTGAAGCAGAGCATTAATGGCCTCAATCTCATTAGACTTGGAGAGTTTGCAATGACCATAAACACCGTTCATTTCTTGCAGATACCTAGGTGCTAGTGGGAAGCCTTTATGGGATGGCCATGTTAGGAAAGCCTTTACTCATAGGTCTACTTTAGCAAAGCTAACTTGGTACTAAGCTCCAACAAGAACAACATAGTTTGATTGTTTTAATGCAAGAAGTTGAAAATAATACTAATAATAACTAATCCCATTCATCTACTATGCACCAGTCAATGTTGTCAAATTAAAGAGTCACCCAAACACTGCTGGCATTAATTTATAATGAAATTAATTAGATTCAAAATAGCTGAGTGGCTAATTAACTTTCAGCTCATGAGCAACTATATATAGTATCGACCATCAGATTTTGCATGTATATTATAGATGCAGACATAGCTGTATGTTTGAGAAGTTGCTTCAAAACCATGTGGTCTGGGGTTAGCACCAGATCAATCCAAGTTTTGTAGGTCGATTTAGAAAACAGAAGCTGAAGATGTGCATTACACACACATGCACATACACACACACACACACATACATACACACTCGCACACGTGCACACACACACACACACACACCTACACACACATTCACACACACATACACACACTCATACACACACGCATACACACACATACACACACACATGCATGCATGTGTGTGTGAATCTGTGTTTGTATGGCAAAGCAATGGTAGACTTACCATATAAAAAATTCAATATCATAATATATTTTCTTGCCTCTCTTAACTCTCCTCCACTTTTTCAGTCACTTGCTTTTGCTTACCTGATTCCAATTTTTATTTCTTTATTTGTCTCCTCTTCCACATGTTATATGTATATATGTTTGTGCATTGCATTGTGTGTTTGTATTTATTTGACTTGACATCAGAAACTGATTGTAAACGACTGTCATTATCATATGTTAGTGTTGTTGATTTGCAATCTTTCATGAAAAAATAACCACATATTGGGTTGTTCATGTTTAAAGAAGTAGGAGAAATGTTACTTTATATGGCAGCAGGTGATACTTGGTGACAGGAAGAGCATTCAACCATAGAAAATCTACCTCAAGTAAAACTCTTCATCTGCTCTATGCAAGCATGGAGAAGTGAACATAGCAACGGTAGTGGTGAGGGTGATGAACATGTTGAGGTCGGTGAGGTTGATGAGAATGGTGGGGTGTGATCATTTCTTTTTGTCTCCAGGACCTATTCATGCATACAAAAACATGTTATGAAAGCATATAGGGTAATACAGATTATTTTATATAAAAATGAGAGATATTATGTGATATACTGAGATATCAAAACATTTTGTAACACAAAATAATTAAACACACACACACACACACACACACACACACACACACACACACACACACACACACACACACACACACACACACACACACACACACACACACATATATATATATAAATACACAGTATAATCAAAAAGAAAACAATTTCAAAATGAATAAGGCCATCTCACCCACACACGGGTGAAAAACCACCACCTGGGTTTGTTAAAAAATATCTCATAACTTTAAACACCTTTCATTTCCATATATGCATACTGGTAGTGAAAAACATCTGTACCAAGAGGAAGAACCCTCATCCTTCTGGTAGTACAGTATAGCAGGTCATAACTTTATAAGGTGTTTTTTTTTACTTACATTCTGTTTTTTAGGTACACTTCATAATCAGAACCCATCCCCTCAGAAAGCTGCACTTGATGTCAACAAACTGCCATCGTCAGTCTTCCCATCATTGTTATCAGACAAATGAGATGAAGATGGCTGGTTATGGATATAGTAGGGCTCTTGATTAGTGGTTACTAGCATTCTCTTCTAGTGCTTTGCGAATGGCAGGTTTTGGTGTCTGCTGTTGTATTGCTGTCTTTGCTAGATCTTTCTTTAATGTATTTTGAGTTCTTGAGTGTTTTCAGATAGAAATCCTTTCGTTAGCCCTTACTCTTACATATATAGCAGTCTAGATTCTGATCTTAGTATCAATTGCCTTGCTTTTCTGTTTCCTGTCTTCTGCAGAGTACAACTCTAAAATAGTTTTGTGGTCTTCAAGAATAATTACGTTGGAACAGCATCCTCCCAATCATATGTTATTTCTAGTCACTTTAGTAATAACCATCATCCTATATCATGCCACAAAGATGATACTGAACCAAGGGTCACCCTTATCACCAATGACTTTTAAATGTTTCATTATCTTATATATTGTGGTACAAGTCCTTTGGCTAGTGGTATAATGCATCATCCCAGCCTGATTGCCTTAATCTCATACTCAACTTTAAAAACAAGGCTTATGGTTCTATTAGCCCTACCTCACCTGATGGAAAAGATATCACTCCACACATCTCCTAATGTTATTTATGGTTGTTGTTTTGAAGGCATAAATAAATACCTTGTAACTTTAAAAATATAGGGATAAATGCTTTCCTTCTTGCTCACCTTTGAATATATATCACAGGGAAAGATATGTTTTCTTAGATCACATATCACCATCACTTAAATCTTTTCTCTAATAGGGTATTCATGTCCAATCTCACATTTTTCTTTATTGTTAGCATTGCTTGCAAAGCAATTGCCAATCTTGGTTGTGTAGTTGATAAAACAACATTTTGCTTGTTACAATGAATTTCTTTGCTTCTTTTGGCAAAATATGACTATTTGTTCAATTTAGCTACGTTATTAAAATTGTTTAATGCATATTTTTCATTACCTATTCTTGCTAAATTTGAACACTTCTATCAATGTCCTCAAAGATATAACTAATTTTTGTCTCAAGAAAAGGAATTTTTGATATATTAAAATATAAATATACTGAATGATGATGATGATGATGATGATGATGATGATGATGATGATGATGATGATGATGACAGTGACAGTGGTATTGGTGGAGGTAACAAAAATGACGATGACAAGGACAATAATGTTGAATGCAATACACAAATTCAGGTGGGTAACTAACATGAATTTTTTGTGAAAAATGAGTTAAAGTAAACTTGACTTAAGGAGAGGAAACTAATATCATGTTAAACAAATAAATAAAATAAGAGAATTGAAGAAGACAAAATAAGCAGCATAAAAAATACACAAATGAAAGGAAGCAAGATAACAGGCATCAATAATCTAGCTGTTTAAGTAGTATGTAATAGTTATTCTAAAGAAGGCACTGAATGAAGTAGCAATACAAGACAGGAAAAGAAGTAAGATTATGAGGGCATTTAGAAAATAGTATCAAAACACATGAACCAAATTGTTTTGTGTCTCCAAAGAAGCCAACACATATTTAATAGATGTTGAGACAGGTGGATTGTAGAGTCAACAGAAGCTAAAACTGGATTATAGAATGTTACATTTATATGTTGGCAAGAAAAGCTACTGCTTGGCTAAACCTAATGCAACTAAGCTAAGAAGAAATACTACAGAAAAAAGGACAGTGTTGATTGGGAAACACAGAACACAGGTCTGAAGCTGAAGGTTTCTCGAATGTAGTACAATACCAATACTTTTCACTAGGATCTATCAAATCATGAATGAGGAAATTTAACTGTAGAATGCCTCAAGATCAGGAAGAAACAAACAAGCACATTCTTTCTAGCTAGTTTCCCTTTTCTCGTGGTAGCCCCTCCCCACTGCACCAACTCCAAGGCTTGTAGTCCTGTGAACTGCATGGTGACCTCAATAGTACAGATGGCAGGAAAAAAAGTATCCAGTCCACACTGTAAAGTGTTTGGCGTTAGAAAGGACATCCAGCCATAAAAATCATGTCAAATCCAACATTGGCACTCAATGGAGTCCTTGAACACATCAGAATCTGTCAAACTGTCCAACCCATGCTAGCAAGAAACACAGATACTAAATGATGATGATGATGATGTATATAGTTGGTTAGTTGGTTAGTTGGATGGTTGGTTGGTTGGTTGGATTCATCTTGTTATCTTTCATAAAGGGTGACTTTGGGTTACCTGTGGTTACATGCTTGAGAACAAATCCACTCATAAGCCTTTGGTTAACCCAAGGTTATAGTAGAAAATATTTTCCCAAGGTGCCATGCAATGGGACTGAACCTAGAACCATGTGGTTGGGAAGCCAACTTCTTACCATATATGTATATATATATATATATATATATATATATATATACATATGTATATATATATGTGTGTGGTGGGGGTGGGGGTGTATTTGTGTACGTATGTATGTATGGCAAATATGTTCTCTACTAAAAATATTTGAGTAATCCTTCCATTCAACTTTAAATTGATTATATATAACACTTGACATAAAAGCAAACATAAATATTTATACATGCATGTATATATACATGAGTGTGTGTGTATACATTATATATATATATATATAAATTTATATAAATAAGGACAAGATTACTATTTAAAATAGCCGATCTTATCAGGTGGCCAGTATGGGAATAAAAACCTCAAAAAGTAATAGTTATTATTAAAATTATAATTAAGGGTATCTAAGCGATACCATCATGCTAGAAATAGCAGCCAAACCTTGACTCTAAAACCACATTAAATGTTCATACAGCACCAGGAGAGAAGACAAAAAGACAAAATAAACTAGCAAAAATTGCTGGATAATTTCAGATCCCAGATTTCTGGCTTTGAATAAGAAATGCTTGCCTTCATCAGTGGAATATATGCAGAAAACACATAAATACAAATATATATATATATATATATATATATATATATATATATATATATATTTACATATACTTATATATATATATATAGATATGAGCATGGCAATGTTGGTGCTTTCATACTCTGGAAATTACACTTACATTATGAAACACCTGAAATACCCACAGAAAAGAAATAAAATACATACAAGAATAAGCCATAGGGAATGACAAAAGGACCACATGCTAGGATGGGGCATGCAAATGCATACAGATAGGGAGATTAAGAAATGTCAATAGAAAAATAAATTCCATTGAACAGTGCATCAATTTCAAGAGGTTTTCTAAACAACACATAGAAACTATCCAAATATGAATATCTAGGAACTGAGATAACCAGGATGTGGGGATTGAAAAAAACTAAAATTTCCATAATAATAGGTGCACTGAGAATAAAAAAGAAAACGTATTGATGATAATAATAATAATAATAATAATAATAATAATAATAATAATGCTCAATGCTAAAAACAAGATAATGGGTATCAACACTTTAGCTGTCCCAGTTATAAGCTACAGCTACAACATCCTTAACTGGACACTAAACGAACTATGTAAAATAGACAGGAAAACAAGAAAAATAATGACAGGATATAGGATGCACCACCCAAAATCTGACATAGAAAGGCTATATATACAACGCACAGAAGGTGGCAGGGGTCTTATACAGCTAGAAATCTATTATAAAATAACCACTATAGGACTGCAAAAAT
>NC_068983.1:78759231-78763953 GCF_001194135.2 Octopus bimaculoides
AAAATACAAAGACCTGGAAATAGAGATAACTCGAATGTGGAATCTAAAAACAGAAACAATTCCTATCATAGTAGGTGCCTTAGGTATAATAAAAAAATATTCAGACAAATACATAACAAAAATAGCAGGACTTACAAATATATATAACATACAGAAAATTGCACTACTGGGTACTGCACACATCCTACGCAAAACACTTTCAATACAGTAAACATAAGAGCACCACAGCAAACCACAGCACATACCCAAGGCGCACAGAGCTGCGCTCGGTAGTGAAGTGAAAGCACGTTATAAAAATAAAACTACTGAATAATAATAATAATGATAATCATATACGCTTAAAAATTATTTAAAAAATTACAAATATAATCAAAATTTCAGGACTTTCATACATAACATGCACAAAATATCACCGTTTGGCACTGTATATTTATTATGTAGAGTACTCACTACATGATGGAAAATGCAAAAACAGAACACAGCATGTACCTGGGGCACACAAAGCTGCACTCAGTTGTGCAGTGAAAACATGCAATAAATATAAAGAAAAATAATAGAAATTTAATAACAATAATGATAATAATGATGATGATGATGATGATAATTGTTTCTAAGCTTTCTAAAATTTTCAGCATCAAGAATTGCACTTCATTATATTTTATTAAAGGTAAACATGTTTCAGTTTTGTTTCTATGTTCCCCTTTGAGCGTTCATCATTGTTGTTATCATTATCCCCATCATCATCATCGTCACCATCATCATCATCATCATCATCATTGTCATCTTCGTCATCATCGTTGTCATCATCATTATCATCATCATCATTATCGTCATCACTTTCATAATCATAAGGGGTTTTGATATAAGGTAAACTGTAAATGTACAAACAAAATAAATACCAAATGCTGGTTGATTGCATTTTCTCACATGAATTTAATTGGAAATGTTGTTGTTGTTGAAATGATTTAAAAAATAACACTTGATGAAGAAATACTTTTATTTTGTTTTCAAATTAATTGAGAATAAATTACAGATGGAATTTATAATTTATTTGTTTTGTTCTATTTTATCTTTTTTTTTTTCAGATTCATTCCTTGAAGAGAAATAATGAAAATGATTTTTTTTTAATAAATGAAAAACAAAAGTAAAATGATCAGTAATATTTGTTTAACACAATCATCTTTTATTAATGAACTAGATTCTCTAGGAGGTCTACATAATTAATTGTATTAACACTACACTTTCTAATTAATTAAGCTTACATATTGACAAAACTTATTTCTTAAGGTACAATATTTTCATTCTAATTGAATAGCATTTAAAAACTGTTTATTTACTTATTGAAGTTGCTTACATTGTTGCTCTTCTTTTTATTTCTATGTTAACATCAGTTTAATAGATCTTCAAATTTAGAGTGTTTTCTGAATTTTGAAGTTGTATTTTATTGCTACTGGGTTTTTATGACTAATCTATCTCGTTTCAATGCTCCGCCATGGCCAGTTATATTTATTTTAGTGCAAGACATTGTAAGACATGTAGTTTTTAGATACCATACAGAAGAACCTAGATTTAAATTTGTAACTCTCATACAATAAATAACATTTACTCTAGTTGCAGAAAATTATGTATTTTCTGCATAAATTATAATAATTAATTTCCAAACTTTTAACAACATCATTTTGAAAAAGCTACAGAGTCAGCATATGAGTAAGGAATTGAAATGCATGTTAATATTTCATTTCAAAACAATGGAAGATTGATAGAATTGTTAATATTTGACAAAATATCATGTGATATTTAAGTCTTAATTGTTATATCCTGGATTCAAATCCTGTTAAAGTCAACTTTTCTTTGTCATCCTTCTGTGGTCAATAAAATAAAGTACGAGTCAAATACCAGGGTTAATTTAATTGACTGTACTCTCCCACATAAAATATTGTGAGGTCTTGTGTCAATGTTAGGAATGACTATTATTTCATCATCGTTATCATCATTTAATGTCCATTGTCCATGATGGCATGGGCTGAACGGTTTGTCCAAGGTTGGTAAGCAGAGGGGTTGCACCAGATTCCTATCTGATTTGCTTTGGTTTCTATGGCTGGATGTCCTTCCTAATGCCAACCACTCCAGGAGTGTAATGGGTGCTTTTATGTGCCACCAGTACCTGTCACGACGATGATTTCACTGGGCTTGGTGGATCTTTCTTCTCAAGCGCAGCATAATGCCAAAGATCTTGGTCATTTGTCATTGCTTCAATGAGGCCCAGTCCTCAAAAGGTGCATTTTTACATGCCACCAGCATGGTCGCTAGTTCCACAGCACCAGCATTGGTCACATTGCTTCCATGCATCTCTAAATTCTCCTATGCAGAATTGATTCCTACTCTTCAGTTCATATTCCCTCAGCACCATTCCACACACAAAATTACAGCACCCAACATTTACTGAAATTTGATATCAATTACAATCACTGCATCAATAAGCTTCTTCCATTCAAAAATATCTTTGAGTGGTTAAAGAGTCAGCCCTTGCTCTTTAAAAGTAGTTATAATATTATATACTTTCATTCTTTCACTGATCCCACTCAAGAAACTGCAGCTTTGCTGGAGAACTGCCTTATAAGAATTTAGTCACTAAAAACAGCATTTTGTTCTTTGTTCTCCCTACTTTGATATAAACGTGCACATATAAGAGTAAGGTGGAGGTGCATGGCTTAGTGGTTAGGGTGTCAGCATCATGATCGTAAGATTTTGGTTTCGATTCCTGGACCGGGCAACGCGTTGTGTTCTTGAGCAAAACACTTCATTTCACGTTGTTCTAGTCCACTCAGCTGGCAAAAATGAGTAACACTGCAATGGACTAGCGTCCCGTCCAGCTGGGGAACACATACGCCATTGAAACCAGGAAACTGGGCCCATGAACCAGGCTAGGCTTTAAAAGGGCGCATTTATTTATTTATTTTATATAAGAGTAGGAGTGGCTGTGTGATAAGAAGTTTACTTCCCAACCACATCATTCTACGTTCAGTACCATTGCATGGCCTCTCAGGCTAGTATCTTCTACTATAGCCTCAGGCCAACCAAGGCCTTGTGAGTAGATTTGGTAGATGAAAACTGAAAGAAGCCCGTGATATATATATATATATATATATATATCTGTGTATGTGTGTGTGTCTTTGTGTCTGTGTTTGTCTGTCATCATTGCCTGAAAACCGGTGTTGGTGTGTTTACATCCCTGTAACTTAGTGGTTTGGCAAATAGAAGCAGTACCAGGGTTTAAAGAAAAAGGTACTGGGGTTGGTTTGTTTGACAAAAATGCTTCAAGGCAGTGCCCCAGTATGGCCACAATCTAATGATTAAAACAAGTAAAAAGTAAAAGATAAAAGATGCACATATACAACTACTTTCATTCATGAAATTTCACTCGCAATTTACAAGGCATTAGTTAGCACAAGATTATAGCAGAAGACACTTGTTCAATGTGCTGAGCAGTTAAATAGAACTAAGAATCATTGGGTAACAAAGATGTTCTTGATCACACAGTCAATTTGTCATAAATTTTACTAAAAGAATCATGAAAATTATATAGGAATGGCTTTGTTTCTTCCAGTTAATATATATATCAGCCTACAATATATTCTTTACTATGAAATGGCTGCATGGTTAAGAAGTTTATTTCCAACCATGTGTTTTTAGGCTTGGTTCCACTATGGCAAGTGTCTTCTACTTTACTCACAAGGTGTTGTGAGTAAAATTTGGTTGATAGAAACTCTACAGAAGCCTGATAACACACATATAGACAGTAACTTTCTTTTGCCACTATAACATAGCTGTTCTATAAAGAACTATGTTACTACATTTTAACCCCAAGAAAATATCTTTTCTAGCTGGTTAACTACACACAACCTGTGTCCAATATATTGTGTGTCATTGACCGGCTGGAAAAGACGTTTTCCTGCGATTAAAATGTAGTAACATAGTTCTTTAGAGAACAGCAATGTTATAGTGGCAGAAAAAACGTTACTATCTAGCATTGCTACTACTTATATCATGTTTAGAGATTTTAGAACTAGCTACTTTGCTCATCGTTGCCAGTGCCACTGGACTGGGTCCCGTGCAGGTGGCATGTAAAAAACACCTTTTGAGCAAGGCCATTGCCAGTACCGTGTGACCGGCCCTCGTGCCGGTGGCACGTAAAAGCACCCACTACACTCTCAGACTGGTTGGCATTAGGAAGGGCATCCAGCTGTAGAAACTCTGCCAGATCAGATTGGAGCCTGGTGCAGCCATCTGGTTCGTCAGTCTTCAGTCAAATCGTCCAACCCATGCGGACATTAAATGATAGACGATATATTTTATGGTAGTTTTGACTTTAAGAGTCCCTCCTTGCATGAGGCATTTATGTATAGTAATGCCCTTAATATAAATAAATAGATATATATATATGTGTGTGTATGTATGTACATATGCATGTATATAAGTGTATGCATATATGTACATAAATATTTGAATGTGACTGTAATTGTGTCCAAACTTGTGATTATTCTACAAGTTAGCGGTTCAACAAAAAGACAAAAAGATTGATAAAATAAGGACTGTGATCAATAAGATCACATAAACCTCTGAAATTAAAGCCCTAATCTGGTCACATTCCACTCACTGAAAAAATAAACATTAAAAGAATAAATGAATATATATATATATATATATATATATATATATATA
>NC_068983.1:78763963-78789915 GCF_001194135.2 Octopus bimaculoides
TATATATATATATGTGTATGTTAGTGTGTGTTTGTGTGTTGTGGTGCATATGTGTGTGTGAGTGTGTATATGTAAATATATACACACACACACACACACACACACACACACACACACACACATATATGTATACACTCACACACAAATACAAACTTGGAAACTGTATAAAGAAAATAACAAATGCAAGTAATAGTAGTAAATGTGGAAAAAAAAATCAAGCAAAAATTAGAGTATTGTCATTCTTACATTTAAAATTTGAGGTTTAATGACAGAAGAATATCCAAGTGCAAGATGCAGTTGATTCTGTAAAAACGAAAGCAAGGAAGATAATTTCAAGAATGCAAAAGAAAATAAACTAAATTTAACTTTTGAATTAAAAGTAACAAGAATTTTAATCATATATATATATATATATATATATATATCATTCCATGAAGACTATATCTGTTGTTTTGTTTTTCTGGGGTTTATTTTCTAATTTTCTTATTTTTTTTTTAATTTCCATCTATCACAAATATTTCCATTAACTTAAAATAGCATAATAATTCTGCTGAAGGATGAAGAAAAAAAACAAAACATTATAAAACTCGACTTGTTTCCATCCATTTTCTTCATGAGGAATCACTACTCACAAGAAATAAACTAGATTAAATTTAGTTTATTTCTAAGAGTCTTTTATGAAATGAAACTTTTAAAATTTCAGCTGAACAATGTTAATGGTTTTCACAGGAAATCATTGCATTGAAATATTAGCAATAATTAGGTGTTAGAAAATAAGCAAGAAAATGTTTGATTAAAATTAGATAATAGGAATAGGCATATGCATCATTTGAGGTGTTAGTAAAAAGTTTTGTTTCTGAAGAAGTCAAGTAAAATAATCTAGATATAACTGCAAGAAATGAAAATAAAAACCTTAACCGAATTTCTCAACAAAATTTCTCATTATTGATAATTAGTGATTCAATCACTCCCAAAATAATTTAGAGAGATTTTAATTATTTACAAAGCAAACATAGTTCAATATGGTCACTGACTTTTGACTCTGAGGAGAGCATATAATTCTGATTGCCTCTCTGACATTTCATAGGTTTCATGATTGGTAAGCTAAGGGTCATATAGGTGTATACAACTGTAACAGTATTTACTCCAACAAAAATTACCCACTGATGATACCAATGAAAATGGGTGTTAAGAGGCCAAATAAAAAAGAAAATAATTTATAAAAAGTGTCTTGGCACTTGATAAAAATAATAGTGTATAATCCAGATTTAAGCACCTGGTAAAATATAAATATTCTGTCAAGAAGTAAGGTTCTTCATAGTTACCAAGAACTTCTGATAACAAAATATAATTTTTGTCTAAAATGAAACCAACTAAATAACAATTTATGAAAGTCCAACACACCAAATATCAAAGGTGATATAGATTGTCTAACCCATCTGTTGCTTACAGTTGAGTGCTAGAATTAATCTGGTCAGCAAAATATGGACAAAATAATTTACTATAATTTTAGTTAGGTACATCACTGTCCTTGGCTAAAATATTGCAGGGCTGAGTCATCATTTCCTACTTTTAGGATGATGTAGTGCTAACTGTAATATACTGGGCTTCAGTTACATACATCTACTCCATAAAATAGATTTTTACCTTGGCTGTAAGAAATCGATATTTAACTATGATGGGAAATAAAAAATCACATCTTTGTTGTATAATGACGATGAATTGAATTGAAAATGAAACTATATTTGACATGTTGAGTTTTATACATAATCCCCAAGTATTTCAAATGCTGCTATTATTCAAAAAGCTTACTCACTAGGACTAACTGAGATACTTGCCACTACAGTGACAATAACAAAATCTGTGGATCAACATACTTGTTCTCAAACTGTTTTCCGTGATATATTTGTAAGCCATTTTCTTGCTGTCAAATTGCAACACACTAAGAAAAAAAGTAAAACTCAATGGTAAAAATCAGGCATTAAATACAAGAAATTAAAAAAAAAAAAAAAGAGAAAAATTATCAAACAAAAATATAACCTAAAATTTGTACTGAATGGCTGTTACATTATAATTAAGTCAGTGAAATTTTAGAGCTGGCACATCAAATGTATCTAAATCATATCTGCTTTAAAGAAAATATTTTTTTAAACTTCCCAATTGACAGGTACCCAATAAGCATTGCTGTTCACACCAGGTGTTGTAAACCTATAATTCTCCATTAAATTCCACTAGAAGTATAATTTATGATCAACTTTATAATAAAATATAGTTTACCAACGAGTGATTGCATGCAAAAACAACAACTAATGAAAAACTAAAGATTGTGTTCAAACAGAGAATCAATCATTGCTCTCTTACAAGATGTCAATAAACAAGAAAGATTCCACTGACTGTAATAACGTAAAAAAAAATATATTAGTAAAATGATTGAAAAGAACATTTTTTTTTTTTCCTTTTTCCAAATTCTACACAAGAAGTCAAGTTACAACTGATAGCATTTACATCTAATGATGTTGGGGAAAAGAAATATGGATGATGGTGATCATGATGATGATAGGGATAAGTATAATAATGAGAAGAATGATGACAAAGAAAATGTTGACTTTGACATTCGAAATATCTGCTTGTAATTGCTCAGTCAGAAGCTAAATATTGAATCAAAGAAACTTCTTCCATCCTGGCATAATGCAGTAACACTTACTACTACAAGAAAATGGTAAAAAAAATATTTTGACTTTATTTGCTGAATATGTACAAAAAATTTCCTTCAAATCACACCCTACTATCTAAAAAAAAAAGAGAGAAAATGGAGGGACACATTGAATAATGTATTGGGTTGGCAACTAAGTTCCCGCCGTTTTTTTAACTTAAATTTTTTTAAAGGTTTAATAAAAAATAACACTAATTAATCAATAATGTATTCACCCTTGTTGTTTACAACTTCTTCTCACTGTTCAACATGATTTTCAATACCTCGTTGGTAGAAATCATCTGTTTTCGACTCGAAAAACTGATCCAACCAAGCTTTCAATTCTGCATCAGTATTGAATGAAACTTCGCGTATAGCATTTGAAAGAGATTGAAAGAAGTGGAAATCTATTGGTGCCAAATCAGGAGAGTACGGCTGGTGTGGCAGCACTTCCCAGCTATGCATTTGAATGGCTTCCTTGGTTATATTGGCAATATGAGGACGAACGTTGTTGTGCAGCAGAAAAACTCCATACTGCCAATTAGGTCTTTTCTCTTGAATAGCTGTGTTGAGAACATTAAAGGAATTTAAAAAAAAAAGATATAGAGAGAAGGAAACCCTTTAGTGTAGGAAGATATATTTCCTGGTTTAAGCAAGTGACAAGACCAAGGCAAGAATGTTGAGAGCAAGGAAAAACAAAGTGAGATGAATTAATGCTTGCAAAAACAAGTTGGAAGTTTAGAAGGGAGTGGATAACTGCAATCAAAAACAAGGTATGGGAGAGGAAGAGGGTGTACATATGTGTTGATAAAAATATTGAGAACAATGAAAAATTTAAAGTTAACAGGTAAAAAATAAATTTAAAGAACTGAATTTGAAGGCACTAAGCAACAAAAATATACAGAAAATGGAGGCCAAAAATGACAACAAGGGACAGGCAAATACAATAGTGTCGCAACAAATATATATTATTTTTAAAAAATGAGTTTTCACACATGTATGTATGTGTGTGTGCGTGCGTGCATGTGGTGTGAGTGTGTGTGTGTGTGTGTGTGTGTGTGTGTCCCCTGCTTTTAATTTTCAAGATCATTAAGTTGTTTTTAGTTTCTGTAAGGGCAGAATCATAGAGTGTATCTCAAAATTAGTTGGCATACCTAATAATTTTCACTCACACAGAATTTCATCACTTCGAGAATACTTGTAGACATGTATGTGTGCACCAATAAGAAAAGTACTTATAAAAAGGTAACTATCCAGGACAGAAGATTGGCAGAACTGTAAAAATGAAAAGGAAACTGGATGCTTCATGCATTTTATTTTGGCTCTTTGTGCTCTTGGTTTCAATCCTACCATAGCCTACTTAGGTGGAAGAGTTGATCTGTCACCCAGTTCAACACCAACACCAGGTACTTAGGGAGCTTTTTGTAGATTTTACTGTAGGTTTCCAGTTTGAGGATGCCTTTCTCTCTTCCTCCCACCAGTCTTATCACCCTGTAAAAGAAGCATGAGGGTTGCTTTCTCTCCTGAGTAAAAGATAAAAATAGAAAGACCAGTCATGGGTCAATGACGGGTTGTTTGATGTCCTTGAATTTTATAATTTTTATTCCTTGCGATGGAGTTCCACTGTGGAAGCAACACATTTTACTTTGAGCTATATTGTTTCTCCTCTCCTTATTGTTTAGAACAATCTCTACTGAAGCATATGTGAGTGATTATTGCTATCTAATCCATAGGCCAACAATGATCAGCCCACTTATGACCAAAAGTGTTCTAGCTCTAATCATCCCACATCCCATCTTTTATTCAAACAGTGTCTTGTAACATTATCCAAGTGATTTAATTATCTTTCACATGATCTTTTTAAAAACAGTAGAGTGTGAGTTGAAAGATATTTGATTGACTTTTTTTTAGCAGATAGAGTGGCCATTTAGGGGCTCACTCAATATTTTAACAATGCATTAGAAAGTGTCCCAAATATATGTTAATTAAGCTTATTCCAATATGTTTTTTAAGGATGGTTAGACCATTTTAGATAATGCAGGGCAACAGATTTAGTGCTTCTTATATACACATTCTTAATCACCTCTTCCAGTAGGTTGATGGCATAGAGGAATCATATATTCTTTTAGTCATTACCATCTGTATGAAGGTGAAAAACCATTGCAGTGAACCAATGACTGGTCTGTTGGAATCCTATTTATGTAGAAATATCCAACGATGTTATCCTTTACACATGCATGTAATATAACAAAACTTATTGACATTCCTCGCCTTTTTGCAAATGACCTTCTTTTGTTTTTCTTCATACTTCTGCTGTTGCTGTTATTTCAACATTCCTCGTTGTTCCATTTCTATTCCTACAATGTTATTGACTAAGTTGTTAGCATTGCCACTGTTATTATTGTTGTTGTAGTTGATTTCGCTGTGATTTTATTGCTAATGCTGTTTCTAGAGTGATTCATTTTGTTTTTGCAAATGCTGTTGACAGTGTATAGTTGATGCCAGCTTTTATGCATTCATTCCCTTTCTACATATTATTACAAGTAAAAACAAAAATGTTATCATTCTCACTTTCTAGTTTCTCACAATCTACTGATACCATATGCTTAATCATTTTCTTTGCATGTTGATAGACATCTTGTCTTTAAGGTTCAGTCTTTCAATATCATCGAAGTTACAGCTTCTTCAAATCTTCTTTCATTCTGTGATAAATCTATCTACTAAATGAACAATAAAAAGTATCAACTCAGACATTTTCTAGGCAGAAAGTTATCTCCTATAAAAATACATATATTTTGTATTATGTAATGTCACCTTCCAAACAGTTTAGGCAACAGAGATGTTTATCACTCTTATCTAGGCAACATCTGTAACACAAATTTTCCAGAAAAATCCAGAAAGCGAAAAATGTATAGATATTTCACATACTTTCCAGTCTTTCAACAGGTAAAGAGATTACCTCATGTTAGCCCTGAACTCACAGATGCCAATAGAAGCTATCTTCTATTTTTAGTGTACTACTTATATCTTTAAATCAATAGGGTTATTTGATTAAAACTTTTAATAATTTTCCCTTTTGTCAACATCTGTGGTCACAGTATGGCTGAATGCTTAAGAAGTTTGTTTTGCAAATACAAGTTACCCTTTATGTTACCTTGGGCAAATGTCATTTTCAAAAGCCTCAGATCAATTCATACCAAGTGAGCAAATATGGTACATGAAAACTGGAGTCCTATGGCTGGATTGTAACTGAAATTTAAAAGACAAAGATTCATCACATGCCATGTTTGCAGGTTCTATTTGAGATATACATAATATGAGCATGTGTTTGTGAAATACTCATTCACTCACACATGCACCAACTTTGAAAATCAAGTGGAATGGTCATAACTTGACAGTATTTGATTGTCAGTCTGTTTAGTCATGACTGATCTGGAGTTAAACAATAACTTTTTCTATGTTAGGCTCAAGACTAGCAATTTTGAGAAGGAGTTAGTTGTTATCAATGATTCAAGTACTTCAGTTATAGTTTATCAACCCAAGAGGGATGAAAAGTAAAATTGACCTTAGCTGGATTTGAACTCTGAAATTAAAGAGTTGGAAAAATATTGGTTTCAAGTTTTGGCACAAGACCAGCAATTTCAGGAGAGGGGTAAGTCGATTACTTCAACCCCAGTGTTCAACTCATACTTATTTTATTGACCCCCCAAAAGGATGAAAGGTAAAGTTGGCCTCAGTGGAATTTGAACTCAGAACTTGAAGACAGATGAAATTATGCCTGGCATGCTAATGATTCTGCCAGCTTACTGCCTTAGAGGTGAAAGAAATATTGCAATATATTTTGTCCTTTGTAATGATTCTGCAAATCCACTACCATAGAAGCTGAATAATAACAAACAGCAAATCTATACTTTCCAGAAACTGTTCCGCCATTTTAGCTTCTTCTCATTTTCATTTCTTTTAGATAACACCAATACCAATAAATTCATTGACCTGTTCTAAATAAACCCATCCTCACAAATTTTAATTTCCCACTAGAGATTGGTAATAAGAATTCATACAAAATGTTTTGCTCATATACGATGGTTTCAACATATTTTTTTTTTTCATTTTTAACAATTTCTCTTCCTGTCTCTACTACATCATTTATATTCCTAAATTTAACAGGAAATTTTCAAAGGCTTACAATTTTCCAAAGCTCATTGTTCATACAGCATATCATTTCTCACATCGCATTTAAAGCTCTTTCCTATTTCATCATTCCATACTCTTTTACTTCACAGTGAGTAAGCCTGCCAATCCATGTGTAAATTAATGTCTTTTTTCCTCAATTTACACCAAATGTGCTGTGTCACAAATAATTACAATTTTTGTTTTTACTATTTGGTAATTTCTTTTGGATCCTTTTATTTGTTCTAGTTATTTCTATCCCTTGAGAGAGTCTCTATTTGGTCCTTGGTCACTGAAGCTGACATAAACATTAGCCAAATTTTCCTTCCAAATCAATCTTTACTCTCTTAAAAAAAGAAAAGCCATATTTGATAATGTAGTTCTAATTATATTATGCCTGAAAAGAAGATGAACCGGAAAACATTTGATCATAGGTTTACCAAATCAAGGCTGGATCGGGGTTAAATGACAACAACCATTTACTTCTTCGATTTCTTTTTCTTTTTCTTGCAACTTTCCCATACTCCATAATGGCACTTCTGCTACATCTTTGGAAATTAATAATTCTTGTTTTTTGTAATGTCAATTTCTATTAGGTCATCCCAGAAATAATGTGGTCTTTTATACTTCTTTTATTTCTCTAAATTAATATAAACAAAGTTCTTTTTTAATCTAAGATATACTCTCCTTTCTTTTCTACAATGCTCTTCCATCTATCTGGTAGACTTGCAAGGTCCCTCTTCCAAAATTCACTTGTCTGTGATGAAAAATACTCCTCCAGTACTGTTCTGACTTTGTCTATAGAATTCATATTCTTTCCGTCCAGAAGATTTTGAAAACTGAAGAATAAATGATAATCAAATGGGGCAATATCCAGCAAATATGGTGGATGGGGCATCGTTTCCCATTCAAACTGTTCCAGCCTTTGGGATGTCATCCTTACTGTATGCAGTCAAGCATTATCCTGATGGAAGAACACCTTTTGTCTTGAAACCAAAGATGGTTGTTTTTCTTCTAGCACTGACTTAAGTCCCTCAAGCTACTCACAGCAGATCTCCTTTATCATTTGCTTTGGGTTTAAAAATTCAAAATGGACTAAACCTTTCAATACTTGATATAGAAGATCTTCTTTACCCCTGATGTAGAAGTTCTTCTTTACCCACTGTCTTTGGTGCTTGACATTTTTATAGACAACCCATTTCTTATCACCAGTCATTATTCAGTCCAAAACAGGTTCATTTGTGAGACATGACAGCAAAGAAAAGTACACATTGACTCTCTGTGCACGATTAGACTCAGCAGTAATTTTATTCAGCTGAATACACGTCATTGATTGGTTGAAATTACCGAAATACGACAACTTTAACACAAAATAACTTCATAAATAGAAACTTTTCTCAACAACGCTAAGAATAAAAGATGTTTTATATGACATATTTCACCAGTGTCCGAAGTTTGAAAGTGTTTAGCTACAAAAAATTAATTTCTCGATCTGCCAATGAAAGTGAAAATATCCGAAATATCATAAGGAGAGGAAGCATCATAAGGAAAGGAAACATCATAAGGTAAGGAAATATCATATGGGAAGAAAATATCATAAGGTAAGGAAATATAAGGAAAGGAAATATAAGGACAGGAAATATCAAGAAGTAAGGAAATATTTATCACTCTACCAATTCTGCTCTCTACTGTCCTTACTACTCTAAAAGAATAATTATGATTGTTTCTACCATAGGCACAAAACCTGAAATTTCTGAGTAGAATTAGTCAGCACCATTGACTCCAGCACTTGACATTTACTTTATTTCATTGACACTTAGTGTTTAAAAGCAAAACTGATCTCACCAATGTTTGAACTCAGAACATAAAGTACAACTAATATCAACAACGATGACAATACTTACGCCACCAACAGCTCCAGTGATTACAGCATTAAGATGCAATAGATTAATACTTAAAGCTGCACTAAATGCAAAAAATAAGGTGATAGGCATCAATACTTGAGCTGTTCCAATAATAAGGTACAATTATAATATTCCTTAATCGAATACAGAATGAACGAAGAAGAGATGATGGAAAAATAAGAAAAGTAATGACTACAGGAAGATTACCGTAAAAACTCTTGTAATTTGCACACCTGTGTAATTTACGCAGGTGATTTTCAGGATAAAAATTGTTAAAAAAGCTTCTACTCATGTAAAATTTGCACCCAAAAGTTTTCAGAATTGCTGATATGGCTAGGGGGAAATAGTCTTCAATTTAGTTGTATTTAGCATAATTTCACTTACTTATGATTAGATTTTATTAAATTTTCATCAAATAAAATTAATTTCTGTTTAACAGGTACTACATTGAAAGCTGTTAAATTATGAAGTGTTTGTGTTGTTTATAATAAACTCTATTTTACATTTCTTGCCCACAAGAGATTATGTCCAATCTTTAGCATATGTCTTCTCAAATCATGATCACAGGAAAAGCTGTTGATAATTCTTATCAGAAAAAACAAAGCTGATAATTATGCACAAGTGTTGCAAAATAAGTTTAATTACCAATAAACATCAGCTTGGATGACACTTTACTCAACCAGTAGAGGAAGGTGGCCAATAAAACTGATTATATAAACAGAATTCTGATAGGTCGAAAGAATCTTCTTGTCTCAAGCTCTAATTTTCTGCCTATCCTTGTCAGAACCTTTGATATGGAATATCGAAGTTTTAATCCCTTTCACACTTATAAAATGTCAAGCTAACTTAAAAATTTGTCATTGACCAAACTGATAGTTTTGGCAACCTGCTAAAATAAACATTAAAAATTGAAAGGATAAAATAAACAGCTTTGTAAGTTTATTGAACAAGAGAGGTGTGAAACTTAAGAAGCGACTTGTTAAAATATACACGTCTAAGAGGAGACATAAACAAGAATAGCAAAAATCTATTATACCAAAAGAACTGGTAATACATACATTGCAAGTGCTCTATGAACAGAACATAAGATTGCTGTATTATTCAACATGAATGTGAAACGATATTAAACATTGTATAAGGTAAATGAAAGGTTCTGTAGGAATGCTAAGTCATATTCACTTAGTGGGATTACATGTGAAAGGATGAATTATGATGTTGTCATTGGCAATGTCAGCAGTGATGAATTTCATTGTCCTTATCATGCATGGGAACTGAAAAGTGGTTCACCTACCTTCCTCTCTCATCTGTGCTTGTCGAGTAGTAGTCACTCCAGCAATCCGGCCTACCCTGTCACACAGTATAAGCAGCTGCTATCTGACGAACCCGGGAGCAAATTCCTTGACGACCATGGGCAAGAATAAGCCAACCCTGTCCTGTCTCCCCCGCACTTCTCTTCTCACGCTTCCTCTTCTGGTCAGTCCCCACACGCCCCACTAATCTCAAAGATCACCTCCTCACTTCACTCCATGTCGAAATCTACCACCCACCCAGGTTGGCACCTTGCACGTTGTGATCTTCTTAAACTGGGAACCTCATTTTCTTCCTCTTCTCCACAATCATCATCCGATGAAGCGACAATCCTACGAACATCCAAGACATGATGCGGCATTCTATCCACAGAAATGTTGTTTTGGGAATTGACAGCCATCACTATTCCTCTGTTCCACTGAGTTGTACAACATGCTTTGGTGGCTTGACCCAGACTTCATCTCCCACCTCCACAAAGTCAGGCCCTCTCTCTTCTACAGAGCATCTTGATGGTTTACTCGGATGTCGCCATTCATGTTTCTATGTAGCATGGACACTTCAGCCTGTCCTGATCGGGGTGACATGTACCAGAACACTGCTTCCAGGAGTGAGACATGTCACCTCTTCACCATGGCTTGATCGTTCGATGATGTCTCTCAACAATCCCATTTCCAATCAGCCTGTATGCTGCTCTGAAAAAGTGGTGCACTTTCCACTTGTCAAGCATCTCCTTCAGTGCCTCCAAACGAAATGCTGTGCTATTGTCCATCAGCAATTCATCCACAAGGCCCCACTCTAAGAATACCACACTTAGAATATGTGCCATCTCGTCCGCAGTGCCTGCCCACAATTCCCTCCAAATGGCCATCCAGCCTAGCCCACAGTCGACCATCGAGAGATACGTCCCCTGCTGGCAGTGTGTTACATCCACTGCTAGTCATCTCCAGTTGTGCTCTACCAAAATGTTTCCCTGCTCTTGCTCACTCAGGGCAGGGTTGATAGATTGACACCTGTCACAGTTCCCAACCACCTTTTGGATGCTCTGTCTGGTAACGTTGGCATCAATCCTCCTGGCGAGATGCAGGGTCCTATCCACTCCCATATGGTGCATGGCATGCAGTCTCCTAAGCTCAGAGCCATTTAACTGACATACAGCGGCTACCTCTTGCTTCAATTCTTCCAGATCCCCTAACCAGGCCTTTTTTACCCTGGTTAGAGTGTCTGCCTTGTTTCTCTCTGAAGGCACAAAGAATACATTCAGCTTCAGGCCAGACTCACCAATCAGTTTGGTGTTTCTTGTTTCCTAAGCTTACCCAAGAAAGACTACATCCATGCACATAGAAGAGTCAAGATTACACAAATGGAAGCTATGCCAGCATAATGAAATGTCAATAGAAAGGATATGGTACACACCACAAAAAGTGAATATATGACATGGAAAACACCCTATACAAAAGGAATGAAATGATACATCCCAACAGGGTGTCAGCCTACTAAATTTAATCGAGGAACCCAACAGATCCAGGATTACCTTCACTATCAAGTTTTTTCTGTTGGACCTTACTCACAACACACCCATCTTTCAGTACATGTAGTGGAAGACATCACCACATCTCTGCATGTATTTGGAAGGAGTTCATGACAGCTAGTCCACCTTACAATGTCTTTTACCAGAGTTACCAAACAAATGAAAACTACCTGCCCTTCATTTTCACTTGACCAAGCTCCACCAAAGAAACAATTTGAGGAGCAATATACCTATTATTAATATCTCCATGCTGAATTACAAAATTAACCACAAGCTACTAGTAAAGCTTAAAGTAATCCTTATAATCTTCTTCAGTTTCTAAAGTTTTATAAGAATAAACCTACTAGCTGGAGTCACTAAATAAAACAAGAGCCAAAAAGGGAGCTTCGTCTACCTACTAGAAATAGCAGCTAAATCTGTTTCAGATCACACTCTGGTAACTTAAAATAAAACACCTTGATACAATGTCTGTAAAAACACTTAGATTCAAAATGTCTCTAAAAAAATGGATGATTGTGACTGGCCTACCTTTGATATAATGTATCATCAGGACTGATAAGGAGTTAAATAACAACAAACAACATCAATAACTACTAAAGCAAACTGTTAAAATTCAATGAAATTGTAAACATTATTTATATAGAGAGACAAGTGTTCTCCATTGTACTAGATCAATAATAGGCTTCACTTAAATCAAACTTGTTTATTTCAACACAAGCAACATACTTAATTTCAAAGGTTACCTTGACATATAAAGGAATAAATTCTTAAGTACATTTCCTTCAAGTTAACATAGATCTTGTAAATACATATTTCTCATATATCAAAACTTGCCTGTACATTGGTACATCAACAATAAACTAGATCTCCAATATGATTCCAATATATAGGAATAATAGACTTCATCCATTGCTTGGTTTGACATGACAGCCTCTTTTCTGACCAGCTCAGACCAGAGAAATGAACCAAATGTTTGCAACAAGTGGGCCAACAGCATGGATCTACAATTCTGAGGGGACCTACTCTCCTTGCTAGAGGTAAAAGAAGATGCTTTCGATAAAAGTTTCTCTCTCTCTCTCTCTCTCTCTCTCTCTCTCTCTCTCTCTCTCTCTCTCTCTCTCTCTCTCTCTCTCTCTCTCTCTCTCTTCTTCTGCTATTTGTAATTTTGTCATAAACAGTTTATGATATGTATCTGAAAACTGAAAATATGTGAACTGAACTAATTCATACTATTGTAGTGTTGTGCCTTAATAGCAGGGTAATCAAGTGGGGTTGTTTGAGTATCATCAAGCAATCACATGAACTCTCTTCTTTTCAATACAGAAAACCAGCATCAAAAATCCTGCACACCACTAGAACAACTACCCAAGCACAAAATGTCAAATTTGCACAGTAGTTAAAACAGATCTCAAATTCTCAGAAGACTTTCTAAAAGTCATTGAAAGCTTCTGTTTCTTATACAACCTAAAATTAGCAATGGAGGAGTGTGTTCTTAAAGCAGAGCAGTCAAAGTAAGAATCAAGTGGAAAATTCAGGAAGCTCTATAAGGATGTGGTTCACTCTCAGAGGGAAGAGCAGATTGCATGATGTATGCATGTGTGTGCACATGCACATGTGTGTGCACATGCACATGTGTGTGCACATGCACATGTGTGTGCACATGCACATGTGTGTGAATTTGCATTTTACATTTCACATGAAAAGACAGAAGTATCAATCTAAAAATGATGAAGTTTGTTGACATATTGACATTCCCTGTAAGGAAAATTGTCCTCTAGCTCTTTGAAAAGCAAATTAAGTAATAAATTCTTCACTTGAAAAAGCATATAAAGATTTGTGCCAAAAAGGACTTCCACCTGTAAAACAATGCCTCGATAATATGTATTCATCTAATCCATGCTAGCATGGAAAACACTTGTAAAGAAGTGAATACTAAATGAATGAAAAACATAGATACATATATTTCCCAGAGGTAAGCTTCCTCTCTATAAAACTGCATCACTTTTGCATGATCCTACATTTATTACCTATAGTATGTTTTTTAAAAAAAATCTATTTTGCTATTCAATTTCATCAAAAGCTGCCACCAGTTCTTCAGAGGACCCTTTGCAAACAAATAAACAAATCTATTCTGTCATCTTTTAACAAATATTTCAACAAAATTGTATTTGTATACTTTTCAATATTTGCTGACATATGGAAATATATAATTCATAACTTATAGATGAACCTATAGAACATATCTATGTGTGTATGTTGCTTGTGTTTATGGCAATAGGAAGTGAGTAAGAGAGAGACAGACAGAGGTTGAGAAAGAAAGAGAGAGAGATAGGACAGAAGAGAAAAACAGAGAGAGAGAGAGAGAGAGAGAGAGAGAGAGAGAGATTTAGTTTGTGCATATACAGTTTGATATATGCACTGATACATAAACTTAAAATTCTGTTGTTATTAAACCCTTCTTTGTCTCACTTTGGATTATATTCATTTCAATCCTATTAGAACTATGGTAAATAGCAGTATATATTCTATATATACTTTATTATTGTTATTCTTGGAAGATATCAAAACAATTGAAAATGTCATATTCTAGCTAAGTTTTATGACTACTCTATATTACACCTTTATCTACTTAAAATATAATCTATTCTGACAAAATATTTTGCAATGCTTTCATTGATATCAACCAAGTATTGAATATAGTTGAAATATTACAAAAATAAAAACGGATCTATTACTTTTCTAGAATGCTTTATGAGAAAGAAAACATTTTGATCTACATGACGTGTGTCAAATGGAAAAGAAAAAAAAAAAAAAGAATTCCAGTCAGATAATAAAAGTGCATACCTTGGGACTGAAGTAGATCTAGTAGAGAGGAGGGGGTCGAGGTTTGATAAAGTAGAGGTGTTTTATATTTGATCATTGAAACAAGACTCACTGATAACTGATAAAACGATTCAACAGATATATAAACATGAGATATTCTACAGACTTGATACAAATCCATAGTATCACATAGTACTAAAATCAAATAGATACATCACAATGAGCATGAAATTGTGACTGTTGGTCATAGTTATTACTTTTTTTGCAATTCCTTCACTTTAGTTGGTCGTCTCTCCCTCTCAGCCTTTCTCTCCCTCTCATCCTTTCTCTCTCCCTCTCAGCATTTCTCTCCCTCTCAGCCTCTCTCTCTCCCTCTCAGCCTCTCTCTCTCCCTCTCAGCCTCTCTCTCTCCCTCTCAACCCCTCTCTAACTCTCAGTCTCTCTCTCTCTCTCAGCTTTTCTTTCCTGCTCAGCCGTACTCTTCCACTCAACTTCTCTCTCCTTCTCAGCTTCTCTCTCACTCTCAACTTCTCTCTCCCTCTCTGCCTCTTTCTCCCTCTCAGCCTCTCTCTCTCCCTCTCAGCCTCTCTCTCCCTCTCAATCTCTCTCCCCCTCTTTTTCCCCCACTTTATCTGTCTCATTCTAGCTTATCATTTTGTAAGACTTAACAATTATTATTTCAAAGGAAAAAGCTAATCATACTCTTTTAAAACGTTTTCCATCCTTGAAATATCAGAGGTAAAAATATATTTATTTCTTTTTATCTCAAGGCTCTCAAATAACCTCATTTTAAAGTTCAATTTTCATTCAGTAAATGCTACAATTCCTTTCATCAACAGCATCCTCCTTAGACGTGAGCATTCTGAAAAGTTAAAATGGTATGGAATACTTTTATATGACCCCTTTAATCTAATGTTTACCTCTAATTAACTTTGATTGAGCAAACCTATGACCAAAAGCATTCCAACTGTGACCATTCGGTTTTTTTTTTGTTTTTTTATGGATATCAAGCACTTCTCTTTCTCTTGTGTCATAGCATATTCATGCCATTGATAAATCATGGCTTGTTCTCACTCGATTTATTTCTGTCTCTCGTAACATCACCCAGGTCTTTCGCACTCTGCAGGTTCATTCTCCTCTTCATCCAGTCGAACATCTTTATTTTCTGCCTTCCTCTCACTCTCCTTCCCACCAGCTCAGTCTCCACCATGTAATGATCCATTCCATCATTCTCTCTGAGAAAATGACCAACAAATCTCCACTGTCTCTCTTTGATAGTATCCATCAACTGTCTCTTCGTTTTCATCGTCTTCAACACTTCCACATTCGTCACCCTCTGTACCCACGAGATTCTAAGCATTTTCCTATAAAACCACATTTCTGCAGCTTTGAGTCTCTTCTCCATGACTTTGCTTATTGTCCAAGACTCACATTCATGTTAGCACTGACCAGATGTAGCACTTCAGTAGTCTTTTCTTGACTTCCATTCCAATTCTCTTTACACAAAAAATACTCTTCATATCCATAAAATTCTTCTTTGCTAATCCAATTCTGCACTTGATGTCCTTATCTGACTTTCCATCTGATGTTATCCTACTTCCCAGATATACGAAACTGTCCTTCTACTCTATCCCAGTTCCATTCACAATCAAGTGACATGTGGGCACCTGTGCTTTCTTGGTACAGCCCATTGAAAAGGTTTCCTGCAGTTAATCATCGGTACAAGCTTTCCACTCTCCTCAGTCACGATATTAATCAATCCCTGAAGCATTATGTTACCCAATTTTTCCGTATTTCTTTAAGACAATGGAGTTTGGTATGAGAGAGATTTAGCTGCTACTTCTAGCAAGACAAACTGTCATGTAGGGACTACCTCACACTCTTATCACATCAGCCTTTAAGGTTTTATATTATGTAAAGCATATAAGGAGCTCTAGCCAGTAACAACTGCCTCTACAATATTGAGCTTTGTCAACATGGTTAGATAGGTGTCTCAAATATCTTATTTGCTCAAAAGTCACTTAAACTGCCTTTGATGTAGATTTTTTTTACTCAGTAATTTCAGTTAGCAACTATGTCTAGTTAGCAACTATGTCTAGTTAGCAACTATGTCTAGTTAGCAACTATGTCTAGTTAGCAACTATGTCTAGTTAGCAACTATGTCTAGTTAGCAACTATGTCCAGGCGGTAAGCTGGCAGAATCGTTAACATGCTGGGCGAAATGCTTAGCGGTATTCTGTCTGCCATTAAGTTCTGAATTCAAATTCTGCCAAGGTCAACTTTACTTTTCATCCTTTCAGGGTCAATAAAATTAGTACCAGTTATGCACTGCGGTTGAAGCAATCAATTTAATCCCTTCCCCCAAATTTGAGGCCTTGTGCTTCCAGTAAAAAGGATTATTATTTAACTTCAGAAGATGCCAAGCTGGCAGAATCATTAACAGTAGCATGCCAGACAAAATGTTTAGAGGCATTTCATGTCTTTACAGTCTGGGTTAAAATTTCACCTAAATCAACTTTGCTTTTCATTCTTTTGGGGTCGATAAATTAAGTACAAGTCAAGCACTGGGGGGGGGGGTCGATGTAATCGACTACCCCATCTCCTACAAAATTTCAGGCCTTGTGCCTGAAATACAAATGATTATTTAGTTCCAGATCAAATCCATAATCAAATTCATCTATAATTTTTCCAATTTTTACTCAGGCACAGTTCACCCAGGACTACAATATACAATGTCTCCTTTCTGAACTCAGTAAGATATATTGTGAGATAGATTTGGTTACTGTTTCAAGCAATTAAAGCAACAACATAGAGGCTCTGTCATTAACTCACCAATCATTTGGAAGTCTGAGCTGTAAAAGAAAAAAAAAAACATCTACTTGATAACTTATCAAATTACTTCTTGAATAATTATGTGACTAACCTTTATATGTCTAAAAGAATATAAATGTTTCATGTTTATCAAGGAGAGTTTAATACACTCTGACACCTAAGAGTATTAAAACCAAATAAATCACCTTTACCAGTTTTATGATAGGCTGAGAATTAGATTTAGGATTGTAATCAAGCTACTTCAGAGTAGCATAAGCCATTGCAGTAATGTACAAGAAAGAAACAACATATCTGTGAGTCTGGGAGTTATTGTTGTTGTATACCCCAAGTCAGTCTGTGACTTTTTACATAGTTTCCAAGACTAGTAGAAGGGAGGGAGAAAGGGATCTTCAAACTGAAGACCTGACCAGAATGTTTGTAATGGAATGTTTGTAAAGACACCCTGGGTACCAGTTATTTATGACTGATTAAGTATTCTACCCAAGTAAGCCAGAGCAGAGTTTGAACTCAGAATGTAAAGAAGTGGAACAAACATCACAACACATCTGGTTCAATGTTCTTACAATTCTGCCAATTCATTTTGATTGATGGGTCTTTTTATGGCTGGGTTCCAACCCAGGCTGCATTAACAAATGGACACTTCTTGGTCCAATATCATTACCTCAAGGTCTTGGCCAGTATCTGTGATCAAGAGTTGTTGATGCAAGTGTGATGTTTTCCCTTTCTTACATCACCATGAAGTGGGTTCCACAAGACTAATTTGGATGCCTCTAGTTCAGGGTGGCTACAGATAACAATGATGAAGACCTTGGTTTCACCACTGACCAGCAAAGACTACCAACAGTAACCATCACAGACTTGGACTTTGTAGATGATAAAGCATGTATATTTGATGAAGTAGATCAAGCACAGCAGAGTAGAAACATCAGCTGCCAAAATTGGATGGATGGCACACAATGTCACACAAATGTCAAGAAAACCAAATACATATCTTTCAAGCAATCCAGTTATGTTGACCTGTTTGCTTTGAGTGGTTCCAAATTAAATGTTGCTGAAGACTTCAAGTACTTAGGTGAGTGAGAGCAGTTTGGAAGCAGGTGTCAAGATCAACAAGGCACAATCATGGACAGCCTGTCACAAACTAAAGGTCTGGGTCTGGAACTCCAAATTGCCTAGGTGGATCAAAATCAAGCTGTTCATTGCAACCGTCAAATTGATGCTATCATAAGACTGTGAAACATGAAGACTGACAAGGAAATTGCCCCAGATAGTTGCTTATTTTTAATTAACCCTAAAAGATTGAAAAGTAAAATTGACTTCTGTAAGATTTGAACTCAGATAGCGAGCAATCAGAACAAATAACTACAAAGAATTCCATCTGATACTCTAAGAACTCAGCCAATAAAGCCATGACCATCTTGTCTTCTTAAACATAGCATAGCTAGAATTACATTATCCAAATGTGTCTTTCCAATACTGAAATTGATTGGATGTAATTTGAGAGAAATTTAGATGCTGTTTCAGAAAGTTGGGCAACCATGGACACAGATTAAAAGAAGTTTATGTTAAGTCAAATCGACATTTGATTTTTATGTTAACTTAGATTTGATAATTGTGTCTACTACAACACTGTTTTCCTTTATATATATGAGTTGTACTCCTATGTAGAGCTTCCTTGATATTTGTAAACAGACAGAAATTGATCAGGACTTAAGTATTTCATGGCTCTGAAATAGTTTTAATTCACAGATTTGGCAAAGTCATATAAAGATGATAAGATAAAACCTTTACATGGACACTGGATCTGCCAGAAATAACAGCTAAATCTCACTCAAATCACATGCAACAATCTTAAATAATGAAAGTGGTTCTGGGTTCCTGCACATAGAAAAGATAGGGTGGTCATTGCTTGAAGTCCTTTGAACATTGGTCTACTTTAGGATGGTCAACTAGGGGCTGAACAACAAAAGAAATTAGAAGTCCTAGTATTTTTAATGGCAGTGATGATAGTGGTTTTATATATTGTTCATGCATAAGAAAAATGTAATGAAGGTCTGTTGTTGTTGAAGAAAGTGGGTACATCAGAACCTATAGGGCATAGGTCAGAGAGAACTGCCATCAACAAATGTTGTAAAGAGGTAGAAAATATTTGACAGGAAACTTCTGATCTGAGAGATTAAAGATGATGAAAAGCAAAAGTAAGCAACTGCACTAAGGGGTTCACATTGCAAGACACATTTGAAGTCTTTGCTGAGGAAAGTAAGACTCCAGAAGATAATGGTGTGTGTGAGTGTGTGTGTGTGCATGTGTGAGTGTGTGTTTGTGTGTGTATTTATATAATACAGTTACGACAGCTAGCACCTCATATCTCGTAATTTCACATTACTGATCATCTGGCTGGATTCAAAGTGCACTTCATAAGGTGCAACTTGTCATAATCATAAATAACTTTTGCCTTTTGACACTGAGTACAGTTTTAAACTTTTTGTCTGTACCTGCATACATTCTATGCATATGTTGTGTATGTGTGTGTGTGTGAATGGGTGTATATGTGTATGTATGTGTGTGCGTGTGTGTGTGTGTTGTCAAGATGTATAAATGTGTGTGTGTTTTAGATATAACATGCAAAGCATGTTGCTTGCAAACTTTTGAAAAGGGCATTTTACACCAAAATGTCAACTACCACTTACAATTTAATAATCAAATTATTCGAGAAAATTTAGTGATATAATTTACAAAAACTGTACTGTATAGCTCATTCTTAAATCATTTTACTTACCTAATTTGATCCATATGTTTTAATTTAACTAAATACATTCATTTAGTCAGATGCGGAAAACAGACTTAAGGTAAGCGCAGAAGAAAACAAACCCTGCTAGTATTATATCAAGAGACCTTAAGATTTCAGCAATTTATCAATTTACACAGGAAAGGGGAGTTAATAACTTGCAATAGAATTTTCAAATGGAAATTTATACAGGTATTTCATCCCATGAAAGCTTACCAATTTAAGAAAACATTATAGTTAACCAATGGGATCATCAATTGAGAGAAATCCTAAGAACATGTGAAATCTTGTAATAAGGTTTCTTTTCCTTTGTAAAGGTATTATATATTGTGAAATACCAGTTATAATCTGGTTAAATAATTTGTTACAGAAAATGAGTGATATAAATTGTATAACTTGTGCTGTATGGCTTTAATAATTCATTTAACACACACACACACACACACAGATTAGTATATAAATAGATGTGTAGATAGATAGAGGCATGCATACATACACACATACATATACTCATACATACACCCCCTACACACACACACATATATATATATATATATATATATATATACATACATACATTCATATATGAATATATATATACACAAACACACACAGACACACTCACACACACACTCACACACACCTACACAGTCACACGCACACACATGTATATAGTTTGATATTGCTAGTTGGGAACAAAGCAGAAATCCATGAATTTCAACAGAGCAATTGTAACATGATGACTGCAATGGGTGTACACGAGTTTCACCTCCTACAAAGATATTCAAAGTGCATGTATGATTGTGTGTCAATGTGTGCATATCTATGCACATGTTTTGCATATAAGCATACATTTACATGTATATATACATATATATGTATGTGTGTGTAAATATATATATATATATATATATATATTCATATATTTCTCTGTGAGTGTGTGTGTGTGTGTGTGTTTGTGTGTGTATTTGTGTGTGTGTGTATTCGTGTACATGCATTTTGTATGTATATTGCACCTCATTGAACTAACTGCTCTATTCAAGAAGAATTCTTTGTGAATAAATTAGATATAGAAAATTAAAACCAGCATATATAATTCCTTCTATTGATTTCTCAACCTATTTCAGCTTTGAAATATCCTGTATCACACAACATAGGAAACCGTTCTTGTGTTATAATAAATAAACTCCTCACCATGTTTGTATCATAGTTTCCTTTAACAGATCTTTTGATGGACACTTTATTGAAAATAGTTATTGTTTGATTATCTTCATGTTATCATTATCAACAGCAACATAATTTAGCATCTACTTTCTAATGCTATTTTTGTTTGCACCTGATTTGGATCAACTAAATTGCTTTCCTCTATTCATCCTTAATGCTTTTAGTGGTTCTGAACACATATTTAGACATTTTTCATCTTTTATCATCATCACATGGTTACTATATTTTTCATTCTACTTAGGCTTTGTCTTTTCAGAATAAATATGTAACTATAATTCCCATTCATATACTTTATTCATCTGGACTCCAACACTTATATTCATTTATATTTTTACTTGTTTCGGTCGTTTGATTGTGGCCATGTTTCAGCAGTGCCTTACAGGATTTTAGTTGAATAAATCAACCCCAGGACTTATTCTTTGTAAACTTAATGTTTATTCTATCAGTCTCTTTTTTGCTAAACCACTAAGTTACTGGGAGATAAAGGCACAAGCATTGGTTGTCTAGTGATGGTGGAGGGACAAATACAGACACAAAGACATATACACGTAAATATATACATACATGCTCTATCCCCCCCAGTATTCCATAAGTAAATACCCAGAGCAATCTTAATAGAAACTACCTAATAAGTAAATAATTAAGTACAGGAATGAATATTAAAATAATTCAATGCAATCTTCCCTTTCTAATGTTGAAAATTGGTATATATACACATTTTATCTATTCTGGTTTTAATATCATTTTAAGTAATCTTAAATTTTATCTTTATATATCATAACAATATTGTTTATATACAATCATCCATAGTACCCCATGATCAGTTCCTCTGTATTAACATCACAAGTTTTATTAGTGTCTTGCCCCTTTAACTGGTAATTAACATCTTGATTTGGGGTCTTCCCCTACCCAGCCTCCTTTATAGACTATTACTTATACAGATCCTAAAATCCTGACAATAATTACCATACCCAACTATAAACTGCCAATTCACTCCTGCCCTCCATTCCTGTCCTCTAGCCTTAGATTTGGTAGTTGATAAAAAATTACTAATAAATTATAAATGAACCACAATCCTTTACAAACTATGACCCTAATAAACTTCATACAATTCTAAGAAGTGTAGTATATTCTTAGCTACATTAGTAGCAACATGAACTCTTTCCCTCTTCTTGCTCCATTTGAAAATTTTAGTAAAATTATGTTAATGTGTTCAACTGATTAAAACTTCTAACTATTTATGCAGCTGAGGATAGCCCTGCATTTAAATTGATGTAATTATTGCATTGTTCAATTAAATGGAGTTGCTTGAAATGGTCGTACTGCATCACCTCTTGATATCCTGCTGCTTATTTTGATTTTATTCACCTTACTTTGAATTGTATACCACACTAACTTGGTGTTTCAACTGAAGTACCTAATTCAACTGAATTTCAATTACATATATATATAAAAAATTTTTCAATATTCATTTTAACACAAGCATCCTGTAATGACCATTGCAACTAAACAACTGTTACGTTATTATTTACACAATTAATGCAGCTAACATTGATTTCAAATTTTGACACAAGGCCAATTTTGGGGTGAGGCCTAAGTAGATTGCATCAACCCTAGTGCTCAATTAGTAGTTATTTTATTGGTCCCAAAAGGATGAAAGGTAAAGTCAACCGCAGGAGAATTTGAACTTAGGGCATAAAGACAGACAAAATGCTGCTAAGCATTTGGCTCAGCATACCAATGATTCTGCCAGCTCACCACCTTAAATTCAATTAACATTGAAAAATGAAATAGAAATAATTATATTGTAAGATACAATGATCAGTGTCATTGTTATTTTTCAGAGAACTCCAGACATGTTTTGGTATTATTATGACCTCATCAGTGAACTGTAGCCTTCACCCTACTCTCTTATAATAAGAATGAAAAAATCTCTGATTAAATGAAAAATTATACATTGGCTTATATAGGAAAATAGAATTGCTTAAAGAATAGTATTGCTTGCTCAACTCATTTGTATATCTGCATTTATAATTGGAAGCTTATTGAAGCAATATTCATCATCATCTATTTTTCCATGTGATATTAAAATAAATCTTTACTGTTACCATTTTTTTCCTACTGAAATAACACTTTTTGTGTGTCAATTCATTTTGAAAATAATGAAGAATTTAGTGAAGTATCTTTGTCATTATTCAACTGGTGTTTTGAGCATTTACAAGACATTTTGATGGGAGATTATATATAGATCAATTTTAAACTTGGACAATTTCAGACAGGTTGTTATTGAAAGGATTAATTGATCTCTTCCATCATACTTTTTTATCATGCCTCTTACTTTGTATTCCCTTTTCATTCTCCAGTACCACTGAATAAATTTCAAGATTTTATAGGCATTAAAGATTTGAAAAATCTGTGTGTGGATAAAAATTTTAAAAAGCCAGAAAATGTAAGGTATTAAACTTTGGTAAGACCTCCAAGAAACAATAACATTTGAGTACATAGTATAGTTTGAGATGTCAATAATTTATTGAGTTGATAATACAAATAATGAAAACATTGAAAGCTCCGAGGAAATTAACACTATACGCATACTATTAGCTATGAACCAAGCAGCACTAAAACCATTCATGAACTGAAGACTATTGTCTGCTAAGATGGTTCACTTGAGGTAACAGACGTGAAGTTTTGTCACTTATGTGCCCTAATTAAATATAAGATACAAAATGACATGAAGTTTTGGATATAGCTGTCACTGTTGACAATCAAATAGATTACTAATTATCCTGTTGTTCAATGATGCATGTGCTGGAATATTGCCAAAAGTAAAAGTTTGGATATTAGGTTAAATGGAAACTATGTAGATACCTGTCAAACAACCACCATAAATCCAGATCAGCTACTGTCCTGAATCTGAGCCAATATATAGAAATAAAGGAACATAAAAAAAGGAAAAGAAACATAACTGGGATTTTATAGTTTATATGTACACATGTTTCAGCAAGCCAATTGCTGTTAGTATATATATAAGCTGATTGGCCTTATTATGCAATACAATCAACTCAATTATTCAGCATTATCTGCAAAAATATAACTAAAGATAATTGCAAACCCTTATATACACCGGTATGCAAATTAAGTACTATCTGGTTAACATAGCTGCAGAGTTGGGAGGAAGGAATTGAGAGTAAGAGTGTGTAAGAGAGGGATGTGATGGGTGATGGGGTGAAGATAGAAAGGCTAACATGATTGTGTTTACATCCATACACACTGCAATACCCATCACACAAACATGCTTGCTAACATTGGTGTAAACACACGCACACACATGCACGTGCATGTGTGTACGCACATGCATATATATATATATATGGTAGGGAAGAAAGAGAAAAAGAAATGGACTTCAGACAATGTAGTGTCAATAGTAAGAACAATAGTAACAAATAACAATAATATTAATAAAATTATAAAGTTGTATCGACAATAATTTTACTAACAAACCAATAATGATTACAGCAACAATAACAGCCACACTAATAACAACAACGATGATGACAATGACAATGATGATGATGACGATGATGATGATGATGATGGTAATGATGATGGTAATGATGATAAAAATAATAATTCTTTTTAATTTTGGCGATAGGTCAGCAATATTTAGAGGAAGGCAAAGTCAATTACATTAACCTAAGTGCTTAATTGGTGCTTATTTTATCAACCCTGAAAGGATGAAAGACAGAGTTGGTCTCAAATGAATTTGAGCTCAGAAGGTAAAGAACCAGAAACATTTTGTCTGACATGGTAACAATTCTGCCAGCTCTCTGCCTTAATAATAATGATAACAATTATAATAGTAATAATAACAATAATAATGATGATGATGATGATGATGATGATAATATAATGATAATAATAATAATAATAATGATAATAATACTACTAATAATAATAATAAGAAGAAGAAGAATTTGACAAGATCAGTAAAAATAAACACTTGCTAATAGAAATTGAAAAAATGTGGCATCTCAAGGCGACTATCATACCAGTGATTGTAGGATCTCTAGGAATGATCAAAAAAGGTACTGAAACCTATTTGAAAATGATACCAGGCTTACCACCCCTACAGGAAATACAAAAAATTGTGCTAACTGGAACGACTCATGTACTGAGAAGAGCATTATCGCTGTGAAAACAACATCCATTCATGAATTTTTTTTTTTCTTAAATACATGTTTTACCTGTGAATTTGCGTGTATAAACTGGGAATGCATACAACGAGTTTCTCTGCCCTAGGTGTACGGAAAACACTTGGCGAGAAATGGAAGAAAATTTGAAGAAAGAAGAAAAAAAACAACATAATAATAATAATATTAATAATAATGTAAAATACTGTCTATGTGATCTCAAATTTTAAAGCAAACGCATAATTTTCTTATGGTTTCTTAAACATTCACTTGAACAAAACTGTACAAATCCAAATATATGGTACCCTAGGCATAACACCTACATGAACTTCTAACTTGTTGTCTCTTGAGGTCTCTGGGTGAGACTTGGATCCAACTTGTAAAAAGGCAAAGCAAAAGTCAAACATAAAATAATAATAATCATAATAATAATAATAATCATAATAATAATAATAATAATGGTTTCAAATTTTGACACAAGGCCAGTAATTTT
>NC_068983.1:78790196-78797316 GCF_001194135.2 Octopus bimaculoides
TGTAAAATACTGTCTATGTGATCTCAAATTTTAAAGCAAACGCATAATTTTCTTATGGTTTCTTAAACATTCACTTGAACAAAACTGTACAAATCCAAATATATGGTACCCTAGGCATAACACCTACATGAACTTCTAACTTGTTGTCTCTTGAGGTCTCTGGGTGAGACTTGGATCCAACTTGTAAAAAGGCAAAGCAAAAGTCAAACATAAAATAATAATAATCATAATAATAATAATAATCATAATAATAATAATAATAATGGTTTCAAATTTTGACACAAGGCCAGTAATTTTGAGAAAGGATGCAAGTCAATTACAACCACATTGCTCAGCTAGTACTTATTTTATCGACTCTGAAGGCTTGAAAAGCAAAGACAACCTTAGTGGAATTTGAACACAGAATGTAAAAACAGACAAAATGCCACTAAGCCTTTTGCCCAGCATGCTAACAATTTTGTCCACTTAGTACCTTAACAATAATAATAATTCAAATTATGATAGATGTATACAATCAAAGTTTGCTTTTAGAAGTGCTGAAATGTATTGAAAGATACAGATAAGGAAATAATTTATTCTAATGCTAGATTTAAAGCCCAAAACTTTCACTGGCTACTATGCTAGAAGTATGGATACGAAGTAATGAGTGCTTGGTACCAACATACACCAGAAAAGGTAATGGACAAAAAGGGGAAGGCAAAAATCCTCTAGGACTTTGACTTCCAGACAGACAAGATGTTAGAGCACTGAAGGTTGGATATAGTAACTTTTAGGAGGGACAAACAAGAGTGCCTAATAATCGAAATGGTAATGCCAGGAGATCAACATATTATCATGAAAGAAAGAGAAAAGGTTGATAAATATGGAGACCAGAGAATTGAGATCACTAAGATGTGGCAGCATTGGGAGTCAAGCGTGAAGGTTGTCCCTATGGTCATCGGAGCAAAGGTTGTCCCTATTGTCATTGGAGCATTGGGTTCAAAATAAAAATCCACTCTGAAAAAACATCTGGAAACTTTTGAAATACCCTACAATGTAGGTGTATTGCTAGCATGGGTTGGACGATTTGACTGAGGACTGGGAAGCCAGCAGGCTGCACCAGGCTCCAATCTGATCTGGCAGAGTTTCTACAGCTGGATGCCCTTCCTAACGCCAACCACTCCAAGAGTGTAGTGGGTGCTTTTACGTGCCACCGGCACGAGGGCCAGTCACATGGTACTGGCAACAGCCACACTCAGAAAATTGTTTTTTACATGCTACCTGCATGGGAGCCAGTCCAGCGGCACTGGCAATGACCTCGCAAAATAATAATAATAATAATAATAATAATAATAATAATACTAGTAGGAATTGACATGACAGTAGAGCAGGCCAAAAAATACTGCTCTATTGGGAACAGCTAGGATGTTGTGATTGGTGCTTGGATGTTGAGTAGATTTCACATCCAGATGCCAGTGCTTATAATCTGTGGAAAGATTATGAGACTTCTGACAACAGGTTTCTCTACACTCTCACAGAATCAACCAGAGCAAGTAAGACTGAGGGTTCTGAGAAGTAATATAACAATAATAATAATAATAGTAATAATAATGATTTCAAATTTTAGCCCATGGCCAGCAATTTTGGTGGAGCAGGTATGTTGATTACATCAACCCCAGTGCTTGACTGGTACTTATTTTATTGACTCCCAAAAAGATAAAAGACAAAGTCAACTTTGGCAGAATTTGAACTCAGATTGTTGTGAGGGACAACTTGCTGCTAAGCATTTTGCTTGGCAGGCTAATGATTCAGCCATCTCGCAGCCTTGCACAAAATAGTAATAATAATAACTATAGCACCTCTAAATTGCAAGGATTTGGAACATGAAGTTTGTAAAGACTGTGCCAGTGATAACTGGTGCATTAGGGACTGTGAGAAATGGTAAGACAAATGGTAAAAGTGGCTTGTAATGGAATATCTTACAGAGCTTCTACTGAAGGCTTACCTCTTAGGAACAGGAAAGATCATCAGAAGAATTTTGAACAATTGATAGCTCTTATTGAAATCATGAGAGCATGAACCTTTCCCATCGAGTGAAGATGCTTCTCAGTAGCAGTGTGGGAGCATTCCATTTTCTTTGCTAGTTCCCTTGTCATTTGATGAGAATTTTCATGCAGAAGTTGGTTTAATCACTCTTCATCGAACCCAACTGGACAGCCAGAATGAGGTGCGTCTTTGAGGTCAAAATTTCCACTTTTGAACTTGGCATACCAATCATGATCAGTCCTTTCAGTTATGGCTCCCTCTTCATACACAGCGCAAATGTCATGAGCAGCTTTTGCGGTCTTAGAACCTTGATTAAAAGCTAAAAGAAGAAGGTGTTGAAAATGCTAGTTTTTCTTAACTTGACATTCCATTTTAATGATCTGAAAATAAACAAAAATTAACTAAAATTAACTAGAGAAAACAAAATAGATTCCAAAATGATTCAAAAATAGAATTCTTGAAAAAAATAGATTCCAAAATTTTAAAAAATGGTGGGAACTTAGTTGCCAACCCAATAGTTGATATATATATATATATATATATATATATACATATATATATATTATATATATATATATATATATATATATATGGTTGCTATATTTTTTGATAACATAATAGGTTTAGATAGGATCATGTCTATATTCATGATATAATCCCTTTTTTATTGTTGTTCACGTTATTGCTTGTGGAGGTGTGTGACTTAGTGATTAAGATGTTGGACTCATAATCATAAGATTGTTGTTTCAATTCCTGGACCATGCAATACGTTGTGTTCTTGAGCAAAACACTTCATTTCATGCTACTCCAGTCCACTCCACTGGCAAAAAAAAGTAATCCTGCAACAGACTGACGACCCATCCAGGTGGGGAATATATACACCATAGAACCAGGAAACCAGCCATCATGAATCAGTATGACTCGAGAAGGTAACTTTACTTTTACTATGTTATTAATTAACTCTGACTCAACTCTGATTGAGCAGACAAACAATCAAATGTCTTCCAAACATGACCATCCCATCTTAAATCCAGGGTTAGTGCATTCAAAGATAATGCATCCAAGACCACATTATTCTATGAATACTTAGCTTTTTAAAATGGTAGGCAGGATATGAGGGAAGTTTGGCTGGTATTTCAAGTTTGTATATTGGTATGTTTTTGAACTGAAAATATCCAAACTAAGAAAGTTGCTTAAATGCTCAATGTGCCAGAATGCATTTATGTCATGCCAATCACTTGCTATGCTAATTATGCCTTATCAGATGATGGTATCTTTAGTGATTAGCATAGTGGCATAAGTATCAACTTCTGATATGGTTATCGCAAAGCTACTTGTTTACATTGAAAATTGAGAACTTGGGAGTCTGTCATTAATGATTTGGTGCTTAGAAGGCAAGTACTTAGCAAAACTAAATGTTGTATAACAAATCAATGTAAATCTTCCGTGAGAGTTATGGCAAAAGAGACTATAGAAGCTATAATGGAATCAAGCCAATGATATCACTAAAAATAGAGTGTAAATTTCCCTCAAAATCATGTGCAACTGCATTGACCTGTTGCAAAAACATGTAAATGTGACTGCATGGGAGGACGTAATGCACGGTAAGTCCACTGGAGCCTTAATAAGAAAAAATAGAAAAAAAAGCAAAGAAAAATAACATGCAAGATACTTTGAAGAACCACAAAAAGATTTCTTTCTCTCTCTTACTCATCCTTTCTTCACTATGTAAAATATATGTAATCGATCATTTTTAAATTCAATCTCAACTTTTAAATGACTTTAGATGGTCTAACTTTAAAACCTTGAGTTAAGTTGTGCTGATGAATCTTAACAAAGGCAAAATGGAGCTATACATGGTTACTGTATTAATAATAATAAAAAATTGTGTGAAGAAACATGTATGCTCTTTCCTCTTTCTATTTTTCACCATCCAACAAGAAAACAAGAAAGAAAAAACTTGGAAGTAATTCTCCCCCACTTAAGCACATACACTCTTCCTTCCACTATCGCTTCATCTCTCTCTCACTCTGTCACTGCCATTATGAGGTAGTCTCCAGCAAAGAGAACATGCCATATGCAACTGTTATGAGAAAAAAAAATGGGAAGATTCAGAATACAGTTTGGGATTTATTTACTTATAGAATTTTGAGACAGATCAGATGAGGTATAGCTTTATAAACATTAAGGTATGTCATGATAGATGGATGGTTTTAAAAATTCTGTCAGGTTATGTCCAAGAGAAATAAAGCAGTGGGTACTAAACTGAGTAAGGAGTTTCAATTATTGATACATATCCAGCAAGATTTTACTTCAAATTACTCTCTGGCAACATATTACAAAGGCCCTCTGCACTGAATTCCTGCAGTATCTTGTTAATGCCAGCCTCATTTGCATTACAAAATAAATCCAAGATATGAATATGAAGCTAGAAACTAAGGCGGCGAGTTGGCAGAAATGTTAACATGCCAGGCAAAATGCTTAGTGGCATTTCGTCTGCCGTTATGTTCTGAGTTCAAATTCTGCTGAGGTCGACTTTGCCTTTCATCCTTTCAGGGTCGATAAATTAAGTACCAGTTATGCACTGGGGTCGATGTAATCGACTTAATCCATTTGTCTGTCTTTGTTTGTCCCCTCTATGTTTAGCCCCTCGTGGGCAATAAAGAAATAAGAAAGTAAAAGGAGAAACGTATGTGAAACAACCTAAAGATGATTATAAGCAAAGAAAACTAAGTTATTAGTTAGTATCAGAGTTTCTAGCAGCAAAATTCCGAATCTTCCAGACATACAGATTAAGGCATTCTCACTTTGGGGAATATTTACTTTGGGAGGTGTACTTAATAACTGAAAAGCTTGTGTAGAATTGAAGATCAATGAGAGAACTTCCAAGAAATAGATACTGCCTTTGTTTTTCTCTATATATAAACCAGACATTATACATACATATGCATGTGTGTATGTATATATATATATATATATATATATATATATATACACACACACACACACACACACACACACACACACACACACCCGATATTCCTCATATATACTTATATGGGAAGTATACTGTTGCATAGCTATGAAATATGGGTTGTAAATTTTGTAATTGAAGATGAATGTATTTGTATAGGTTCCATTAGACTGCAAGCATTGTAAGCAGTGAAATATAAGTAACTTGAGAGGGCATTATTCAGTTTACACAGGAGACAAATCTGAATAAATATAGACGTGAAAGATATATAGATGACAAGGAGTGGTGAGTTTTTCTCTTAAAAATTACTGAAGTATCTTGTAATGAGATGAAGTAGATTAATCATATCTGAGAAAAGTGATCTCACACAAAGTGATATAAATTTGAGACATGGCAGATTGCAAACCAAAGTAAATCCTCTTAATAACAAGCTATAGAAACAACAATAACAACAACATAATATACTTTTAAAAACATTGAACTAATGATAAAGCATTTACATGATTGCTTGACCTACGAAAAATGGTAGCCAAATGTCTCTCAAATCATTTGCTGTTATTTTAAAAAGGAAGGATACGTTGGATAAGGTAGTCTTAAATACACTATATTTAAAAACAAAAATCAGTGGACCATTGCTGGAATGTCTTTGATAAAAGGTCCAAGGGGGTGCTAAAAAGTTCTTGGCTTTAAGGTATCACAAAAGGCCTGAGTTTTTTTCAGTTTTTCAGTTACTGCCACCCTACATGAGTCTACATTTCACTCTTACATTTCGAAAATCGCTTAGTTTTGACAACTTGACACTCTTCCTATTGCTAGTCACTTTCTAGAGTGTACTAAATTTTAGGCAAGGCCCCTGTACTAGAGAAGTTGCTATGTCCTCAGTAAGATGAAAGAGTCCTCTCAGCCCTACATTGTCTCAACTTATTCACCAGCTACTTTACAGTGTGTACAGGATGCATGTTATCACAGCACCAGCACTAAAGAGGGTGCCTTGCATAAATAATATGAGAGCACCTGAGAACTATAGACAATAATTTCATTATTATTTTTATTATTTTTATTATTATTATTATTATCATTATTGTTATTGTTATAAGCCTTGAGAATTCTCTCTTTCCTAATAGATGACTTCTAGTCATGGCCATATCACAGATATCAAAATATCTGTCGTTTATCCAATACTAGAAGTTATTTATACTCATCTTATTATTTTCAGACAGAGAATTCATTAACTTGAATTTTATTAGTGGGAATCTAGTATTTCTTGTGTATTAAAGGAACATTTTTTCATACCTAATTATATTGGAACACTAACGAGTTAGCCATTTATCTATTGTTAAATGTCAGATACTGTCAAATTGTCAATGGTATCACTTAATATTCTTGTACAGAAACAGAATGTTTTAGAGATACAAAGAAAACAATATTATTAACACCGTTAATAACACTATTAATAGCACAGTTATTAACACTTTTATTTGAGAATCTACTGTACCATCAAGATGCATCTCCATGTTATTGAGGTGTGTACAACATTGTTGTTTTTGAGGGTGGGGTTAGTGTACCGTTGTGTTTATATGCTAAATCTGTTTTGCTTTCTTATTGGGGTTTGCTTTGTTGTTTCTGGTCTCACTTTAGAGTTTTATCTGTTTATTATGTAGAAAATGCACTTTATGCAATTTATAGAATATGTATTTTATGAGTTGTGTCACAGCATAGCTCAATTGTTTGTTCAATGTGTGGTAGGATAGCTGAATGAACAGAGAAATCAACTCACAGCACCATTTCTCCAAAGATTCCTGGAATAAAGAGTTCCTAACCCAAAACTATTGAAATGCAAGGTAAAAGCACAGACCATCGATGTGAATTATTTCTCATAACTTGCATTGCTTTGCTCGATAAAAAAAAACAACCCAAAGCATTTGTATTTATCAGACAATGCTTCATGCAATGCAAACTTTATGCGTGTATGTGTGTGTATACATGCAAACACACATACAGACAGATAAACAGACAGACAAACAGACAGATAGCTAGATAAACAGACAGACAGATATCAGATTAGCAGCTCACACACACACACACACACACACACACACACACACACACACACACACACAC
>NC_068983.1:78797326-78800705 GCF_001194135.2 Octopus bimaculoides
CACATGCACACACACACACACACACTCTCTCTCTCTCTCTCTCTAGGGCTTCAAAGTGTTCATGTTCTACTTTCAAAATTTCACTCCCAGTATGTTAATCAATCCATGGCTACAGTAGAAAACAATTGTCCAAGATGTTGTATGGTGGAGTTGAACCCAGAGTTGCACTATTACTGGCTGATACAAAATAAGCTGTTTGTTACAAACTATATAATTAAAGTTACTGAACACACTTTCTCTGCTCCCCAGATTAACATTTTGCTGAAAAGGTCATATAAATTTCTTGGTAATGTTTCACATGTATTAATCTCGTATAATTCTCCATTAAAACTGGTCAACTGTGAAACTTCCCATACTACCATTATAGCTCTGTAGCTTCAATATTTCATTAAATTTCATATTGGTAAACTAATATTGCTAATGTATAAAACTATAGTTAACAGCCATCAAATCACCTCAGTTCTGTCCCTGTGTACAATTGGATTGATTTTACACTAGCCTTTATATCAACTATTCTCTCCACTTCATCAACAATATTCATGTTATAAAATTCCATTTACTATTGACATAATATATTCTTCGTCAGAACAATGATTTCTATACTCTAGGGAAACCAAATCCTACAGCATTTACTTTGAACTAGTAGTAACACTGCTTCTTAATGGTCACATTGATTTTAGCAAGATTACCTCCCCTTGCAATTTACTAATATCATCAGAAATATTTATGGCACTCATAAACTTGAAAACTAATATTATGCGAAGCAAAAGGTTATGACCTCACTTCATTTTATTAACTTAATTTCCTTACACGACATGTTGTTTCAGATTTGAATTATACATTGGTTTTCTTTTTCTTACTACTATTCCCTTTAAGTTTCTAAATTCACTGAGATAATTTAATGTTATACACAGTGACAGCAATATATTCCTGAATTATTTCCGTGCCATAACTGTAGTTATGTCAACAGATAAACACTGTTAGTTGTGATATCAAAGCAAATGATTTACTTAACTATAATAGCCCAAACTCCATTTAATATGTTAATTTTATAGTGTAACACCACAATATGTAAGACAACTGTATTTATATATCCAGAAAGCTTCTCTCAAGAAGTTAAACCAATTATAGAAAATCTATTGTTTATTTACTGTTTTGCAGCTAGGTCTTCTTACCTAAGAAGCTTTTCTTGTTGCTGATGTTGTTGCTGATGTTTAGCCTCTGATTGGTTCTAAGGAGCAGATATTTATAAATTGATATTTGTTTTAATATTGGTTTAAAATTTTAGCACCAAGCCAGCAATTTTGGTAAAGGAAGTAAGTCAATTAGATTGGTGCCAGTGTTCAACTGGTACTTATTTTATTGACTCCGGAAAGAATGAAGGGCATGGTCAACTTCAGTGGCATTTGAACTCAGAACATAAAGATGTATGAAATGCCACTAAGCATTTTGCCTGGCATGCTAACAATTTTGTTAACTTACTAACTAATGCTTGTTTTGATATTAATAGATATTAAGGCAGTGGGCAGAAAGAACCATTAGCATGCTAGGTAAAATGCATAGCAGCATTTCATCTGTCTATATGTTCCGAGTTCAAGTTCCACTAAGGTTGACATTGCCTTTCAATCTTTCTGGGTTGATAAAATAAGTACCAGTTGAACACTGGAGTCAATGTAATCAACTTAATCCCTCCCCAAAATTGCTGGCCTTGTGACCAAATTTGAAACCAATATTACTTACTATTCATACTCTCTAGTGCTTTTTGCATGTATATTCTTGCATGTGTAGAAGATTACATTGGTTTAGCTCTACTTCAGAATTATGAGTACAAAATTGTCAGTACTCTGAATATCTCATACAACCATATTTTAAATGATGTATTTAAAAGATGTCTTAAGCTCCTAATTTTTAACTAGTTGAGTCAACCATATGTATGGAACATATTATATATAAGAGGGAAGACTGCACTAATTTGGTCATATGATGTTTTTAGATGAAACTAATTATGTAAATAAGTGTTGATTGCTTACATCTGAAACAACCTATGGACAAGAGTAACCCAAGAAGACCTGGGAAGAGGTGGTGGAAATTAATCTCAGCATATTGAACCTTACAGAGATGAAAAGGACTTTGATGATTGGATCTATACAGTACTTGAGAAGAATCCATCAACGTTCTGAAAGGATAAAATGTACTCACATTATGTATGCATAAAACAGCATCCCTCACCCAAATTTACTGTCAAGTCTACAGCTGCTGCTTCTTTTTACTTTTCGTCTTCTATTCCTACCTTTCTATGTCCATATTTTGAGCCACTTCCTATTTCCATCCATCCTCCATTCTTACCATTTGTCACCCACAACCCATATTTGGCATCATTTTTACTATCATTTGCCCTCACCCTAGTTTTAACCATCTTTCACTCTCTTGTACAACTTTTAACCCCAACCCTCATTTCTTTATTATTCATCCCTCCATCATTCTCATAAATACTGAACTATTCTGCTGCAGTGTGGAGGCGCAATGGCCCAGCGGTTAAGGCAGCAGACTCGCGGTCAGAGGATTGTGGTTTCAATTCCCAGACCAGGCGTTGTGTGTGTTTATTGAGCAAAAACACCTAAATGCTCCACAAGGCTCTGGCAGGGGGTGATGGTGACCCCTGTTGTATTCTTTTGCCCCAACTCTCTCTCACTCTTTTTTCCTGTTTCTTGAGTAACGCTGTAATGGACTGGCGTCCCATCCAGCTGGAGGGAACACATATGCCATAGAAACCAGGGAACTGGGCCTATGAGCCTGGCTAGGCTTTAAAGGGTGCATAAAGAAAAAAAATTCTGCTGCAGTAAATAATGAAATTAGAACTTGTTATTCCAAACCATAACGTATCACCATTTCTGCACTACCAGTCACTATACCCTCTCCTCTGAGCTACCCTCAACTGATATATATCCTTCTCATTGCAAACACTCCTACACACACTTGTATTTACTATCCCTACCCATGCTCACCACTCTCTGCATTCATCTCCTGTGTACATTTTTAATAATGTGCTACTGTAAGTATTGTTAGTGCTCTTATGTTATTGAAGCAAACACGACAAGAACTGATGATGAAGGACAGGAGAGAGAAAGCGAGAGAGATGACCGAGTGGTATTGAGCTGCAGGAGTAGGGAGAGTACTTTGGCTCATTGTGGTAGGGTTAATTGATATTACATGTGGGTGGAATACACAGCACTTCTTGAACACTGTTTTGCTGAGGTGGGCAGGTCTTCTCAAGAACTGCATATCACCAGACATCTCATATATGAATGTATATATGAGTTGTGTGAGTGTGTGTGTGTGTGAGAGAGAGAGAGAGAGAGAGAGAGAGAGAGAGAGAGAG
>NC_068983.1:78800863-78801387 GCF_001194135.2 Octopus bimaculoides
AGAGAGAGAGAGAGAGAGAGAGAGAGAGAGAGAGAGAGAGAGAGAGAGAGAGAGAGAGTGTGTTTTTGTTTATGTATATATGTATAAGTGTATAAAATGAGTGGAAGAAGCAATTATGCATTACATATGTTTCAAAAATGCTTGGAATTTGTATTATGTAACAGTTTCAATGTTGCATAATACAGGTACCATGCACTTTTGACACATATGTAGTGTATAAATGCTTCTTCTGTTCCTTCCATTCATTTATTCAATTATTGCATACTAAGCAGTGAAAGCTGCTTTTCTACTGGAGTTGTGTAGCATCTGTCATCTTATTAAGAATACTTTATAATTTTGATATGGAACAAAGTGTGTTTGGTGCATGAATTATTATACTTTATTGATCAATTATCATTTCTTTCATATATATGCTAGAGGCTAACCAAGTGTTTCGCCATGATTGATTGGATTCCAAAACATTGATATATATATATATATATATATATATGAATTTTATATATATATATATATATATATATATA
>NC_068983.1:78801397-78806146 GCF_001194135.2 Octopus bimaculoides
ATTTTATATATATATATATATATATATATATATATATATATATATGAATATATGTACATATGCAAACATATATTTGTTTACATGCATATGTGTATGTGTGTGCAACTGTGTGTCCGTATGTCAGTGTGTGTGTGTGTGTTGGTGTGTGTGTGTATCTTATCTGTATGTAGTAAATAAAATACCAATTTATACTCTGTTTAAATAAAGAGACACTTGTTTTAGCCAAAGATTTCTATATTTGTTGCAATATATTTGATTTATGCATGGATATATGGGCTCCAATAATAAATGCACAGAAGTAAATTAACGGAAACTGCATGCTTGAAGCAAAGACCAGATGTTGCTTAGATGGTATGCAGGAAACTACAATTATTACTTAACCTCAGGTTAAATCTGACTGAACATTATTATGTAACCAAAGGCTTCCAAAACAGGGCTGCTTTATCAAATATATCCTTCCATTTTTCAAAACTATGATGTAATATGAGGGAGATTTTGCTACCACTTCTACTAGGCCAAGTAACTATGTTAAGGTTTTCTTGTTGGCTTATTAGTGTTGGTATTAAAGGAGATAGTGATGAGAGTGATGATTGTTTCAGATAAACTACTGCAGCTGAGTAAGAAAAGAGTAGAAAAGGATACGGGTGTGTTGATTCTGATAGCAACAATGATTCTATCTTTCCAACTAACAAGATAAAATTAAAGATGCCTGTATAAGAAGTGTCATGCTGTTATAAAAAGAGAGAGACATTGAGACACTGGACAGTATGCAGGGTCTGATGTTAAATAATTTAAATACAAAGAGTGTTCTTTATATGAAAAAAACAAGGCATGAGAACATAACAGTTTACTAAGTACTTATCTGATGTACATAAAACACAAGACTGTGTTGGTATTAACATGTAATGTAAATAGACGAAAATGAACTGTTGAAACAATTGTAATTTGCTGACTGTAAATGGGACATGCAGTAAATAAATAACATAGAAAATATGAGAATAAAGGGTGAGATTGAACCTTTAAATCGGTGTTTCTTAATCTTTTTACACTTGCATAATCCTTAAAATAAATTACATGTCTCAAGGAATCCCTGCACCAAAAAGATTATATACCATATCTCATATTTTTTTCAGCGTAGTTCACATGGTAAATATCATATATATATATATATATATATATATATATATATATGCCAACAATATTAATATGCCAATTTGTTTTTTGTATGTACCTGATGCATGTGTCACACTTAAGAGAAAGAAATTATTGAAAGAAATTTTGTTGCTTAAATAAAAATTTTTAACTAGATCTCTTGTAATTTCTGGAAGAGGTTTGAAACCACCATCTATGTGTTGTATTACTACTTCTCAACCCTCAAACCTACTGGGCCACCGAAGCAGCAACAACCTTAACAAGGAAATTAAGAGACTTAAATTTGACATGTGTGTTGAGCAAGTGAGAGAGAAAGAGAGCGAGTGGCTGATAGGCATTTGAATTCCTTTCGATGATTGAACTCAAATTGATGCCTATCTATTAAAGGCCCAGCCACACACACACACACACACACACACATGTTTTAGGTCTTCTATCCATTTCAATTCGACCATACACCAGATAACAGGTCAAGTCTTATGCTTCAAAGTTTTAATTTTGAATTTGTTTTAATTATAAAATTACACCACAGCTAAAAAACATCTTTGGCTTTTGAATACAACCTTTTCTTTCTCTTGCTATATTTTTGTTGAGTTACAATTTCTATGTTTAGGTCAGAATTTTTCCGATTTCTTTTTTCTTGTATCAAGTAATGGATGAAAGCTTTTAAAAAAAATAAATTCATAGAGCCAAACAAAATCAAAAATATTAATTCTATTTTTTCCCTTTCCTTAATACTAATAAGAGCATAGTATGAGATGGATTTGACTATTATTTCTAGCAAATTGAACAACCACACAGAGTTGTTCAATTGGCTCATTTGTCAATGTGTATAAGTAAACAAAAACTAAAAGACACATGCACACACACACACACACACATCTATATATGTGTGTGTAGTGTTGATGTGTGATAATAAGTGTCATGTGGTGGAAATAAATGCAACTTTCTCTTTCTCTATTTTTTGTTAAGTTAGAATTTTTCTGTTTTGGTCCGGATTTTTCCAATTTCCTTTTTCTTGTATCAAGCAATTGATGAAAGCATTTAAAAAACCTTAAACACATAGAGCTGAACAAAATCACAAATATTAATTCTATTTTTTCCCTTTACTCTTTACTTTCCTACAATATAATTAATCACCATATCCTATATAAAGTGTCCTTGCATATTAGGTGAGTATTTCAAAACTATTTTCACCCTTTAAACAAAAAATGTCTAATATGTTTATATATGTTTTTCAGTTGAAACATTCTGAATCATTTTGGAGATTTATTGTTTTAATAACAAGTTTTAAAATATGGGTAATCATATGAGGGATGCAGCACAAGAGCGTCAGAGCAGAAGGAGAGAACAGTTGCATGAGGAACAGCAGGAGGAAATAAGGAATCAAAATCACATGAGGATAAGTCAGAGAAGAAATTAAATAAGCCAAGAGGAGAGGGAGTGTATCTAATGGTATAGAAGGGAAAGAAACCAGCAAAGGATAGAACACATGAGACAGGACCAAAGAGAAGTGTATTTTCAAAATAAAAGAGATAGTGATCAACAGAATTGAGAACATATTAGTCAAGAGCAAAGGCAGCTATACTTAGAAAATATGAGAAACAGAACTGGATCTCTCTTGGCATACCAGTAAACCACAAAATTGCACTAGCCAGCATCACCACTACCTCCAAGCCCATCATATGAGTGGCTGTGTGGTAAGTAGCTTGCTTACCAACTACATGGTTCCAGGTTCAGTCCCACTGCGTGACACCTTGGGCAAGTGTTTTCTATTATAGCCTCAGGCTGACCAAAGCCTTGTGAGTGGATTTGGTAGATGGAAACTGAAAGAAGCCCGTCGTATATATATGTGTGTGTGTGTTTGTGAGTCTGTGTTTGTCCGCCTCCACTAACATTGCTTGACAACCGATGCTGGTGTGTTTACATCCCTGTAACTTAGCGGTTCAGCAAAAGACTTCGATAGAATAAGTACTAGGCTTACAAAGAATAAGTCCTGGGGTCGAGTTGCTTGACTAAAGGCAGTGCTCCAGCATGGCCACAGTCAAATAATTGAAACAAGTAAAAGAGTAAAAAGTAAAGAGTATAGATAGATAGATAGATAGATAGATAGATAGATGGATCGATCGATCGATCGATCGATAGATAGATAGATAGATAAAACTTACTTGGAAGAGGATATGTGGCATTCAATTATATAATAATATAAATAATATATATATTTATATATATATATGCATATATACATACGTATATACATACATTTATACGTATATATATATATATATATATATATATATATATATATATATATATATATATATATATATACACGTATAAATGTATGTATATGTGGGTACAGGACGTCATGAAATGTGTACAACAAAAAATTGAAAGTACGAGTACATGGAATATGAATTATTTTTACAAACAACGAAAGACACAAATGGAAAACAAGACAAACAACATAAAGATCAATCCTTCTTCAATTGTTGGCTGTTATTCTACTCTCGTATTTCTAGCATTTAATAAAAATATACACATTCAATAAAACAGTTGCTCCCACAAAGCAAATTAAATAAAATTTGGGATTTTGTGGAGGGTCAACGATAGTAACACAAAGAGGACAGAGAAAACAAACAGGAAGGGCTGCTAAACCTAAATGAGGTTGTGGTGGTGAGTGTGTAAATCAAGCTTGGACAGGAGACAGGCAAGAATATGTCTTCTTTGTTCCAGCTACAACAGAGAGAAAGAAACACAAGTTAGGAGAAGAAAGAAAGATGGCTGATGGTCATGTGGGGTCCACGTGAGCAAGGGAGGAAGTGTGAGAGAGAGAGAGTGACAGTGTAATAGGATAGAATAGTGGGAGAAGAGGAGGTAAAAGAATGAGAGAGAGAAAGAGAGAAAAACGAAAGAGTAAAAAGATCGTATAGAGTGCACATCAGAATTTTTTAGATAAAATTTACTTGGAAGAGGATGCGTCGCATTTCCCTCCAATTAAACTGGGAGACTTAATTATTTACTCTAGTTGGAGAAATACTGGCATTGATATATTCTATTCAGATATTATCTACAACTTTAAATTCTCTAATATGTAAAACATAAACACTAACTACTGGTGACGTCTCACTTGTTATTGGTCAATCAAATATATGTATCAGAAAGAAAAGACACATTAGATAATGTGATCCTATATATATCATCATCATCATCATCATCATCATCGTTTAATGTCTGTTTTCCATACTGGCATGGGTGGGATGTTTTGACAGGAGCTAGTCAGCCGGAGAGCTGTCCAGACTCCAATTGTCTGTTGTGGCATGGCTTCAATGACTGGATGCCCTTCCTAATGCCAACCACTTTACAGAGTGTGCTGGGTACTTTTTACATGCTACCAGTATGGGTGCATTTATGCAGCACCAGCATGAGTGAACTTTATGTGGAAGCAGCACCTGTAAAGGACAAGCTTGTATGTATGGATGACAGCAATATATATATATATATATATATATATATATATATATAGGAGAGTATTGTATTGAGAGTTTATAGCAGAGACTCCATCTAAGAATATCTGAAGAAGGAATTGTATTCCGA
>NC_068983.1:78806156-78807700 GCF_001194135.2 Octopus bimaculoides
TTGTATTGAGAGTTTATAGCAGAGACTCCATCTAAGAATATCTGAAGAAGGAATTGTATTCCGAAACATCATCGGACTATAGATAACTAAATTACAACAGGTATATAGTCCATTTTTGTATTATGGTGTGTTGTTGTTCCATTCAAAACTTTTTATTCTTTATATATATATATATATATATATATATACACATATATATATATATTTATGTACATACTATATACATACAAATATATTTATCTATACATACATACATCATACATACATATATATGTGTGTATGTATATACTTGAGAAGACTCATCAAACCAAGTGAAATCATAGTCATGGCTGATGCTGGTGTCACATAACTGGCCCTCATGCAGGTGGCACATAAAAAGTACCCAGTACACTCATGAGTGGTTGGTATTAAGAAGGGCATCTAGCTGTAGAAACAATACCAAATCAGACTGGAAGCTAGTGCAGCTCTCTGGCTTACCAGTTCCAGTCAAACTGTCTAACCCATGCCAGCATGGAAATCAGACACCAAATGATGATCTTGAAACAAGACGGGATAGTTGTGACCTTAGGTTTGCTCAAACAAGACTAACCTGGATCTAGATAACTGCACTATCAGTAGATACAAAAGTTTAACACCTTTTTCATGAAAAAAGAAACTAGTTTTTATCATTAATGTCTGTAGTTGTCTCAAATATTTGTTACATTTGGACATATTTAGATAAAATAACTCAGCTGCTGTATGAGTCTAGTGTTTATTAACTCTATTCTAACCCATTTCTATCATTTGCTTTTCAGTAGAATTCTGGTTTAAACACCCCATATAACCTCTCATAACTTTTTAAATTTTTGAAATTTCCAGAAAATTTTAGCGAAATTTTTCCTACACATAAGAATTCATACTTCTATGGAAAAAAAGAAATTTTTTTAATCCCGCTATGTCACCATAAATCCTAAAATTTCTATTCTTTTCTGAATCTTTCTTTAAAATCAGAGTTGAAAATATGGACGCTCTGAATATTTTTGCTTAAATCCTAGAAGTGGACCACCCTTGGATGCATCATAATTCCATTAAAAGTATTTATGGAGAGAAAAATATTGGTAAACATCAATATACATCAGAGGGACAAAGAAATGAGGATGATATCAGATGGTCATGGGATGTGCTAAATCACCCTTAAATCACATACACAAAAAAGAATTCTTTTGTGCTACTTTTCCTCTAATTATACTCTTTTACTCTTTTACTTGTTTCAGTCATTTGACTGTGGCCATGCTGGAGTACCACTTTTAGTCGAGCAAATCGACCCCAGGACTTATTCTTTGGAAGCCTAGAACTTATTCTAACGGTCTCTTTTGCTGAACCGTTAAGTTATGTGGACGTAAACACACCAGCATCGGTTGTCAAGTGATGTAGGGGGACAAACACAGACACAAAAACACACACACACACACACATACATATATATATATATATACATATATATATATATATATAGATATATATATATACATATATATATATATATATACATATATATATATATA
>NC_068983.1:78808361-78818859 GCF_001194135.2 Octopus bimaculoides
ATATATATATATATATATATATATATATATATATATATATACATATATACGACGGGCTTCTTTCAGTTTCCCTCTACCAAATCCACTCACAAGGCTTTGGTCGGCCCTTGCCCAAGGTGCCACGCAGTGAGACTGAGCCCGTAACCATGTGGTTGGTAAGGAAGCTACTTACCACACAGCCACTCCTGTGTGCATTCTAGAGATTGAGGTATATATGAAAACTAAAATATGTTCATTATAAAGGGAGCATCATGCAGTATTGTAAAGATTACTCAAATCTTTGAACATCCACAATTCAACTTTGATTTCAATTGAAAACCAAGAAACAGCAGAAGTAGCTGCCATAACTTGTAGCAATTGCTTTCTTCATGAAACCTTAGATTTTCTTGGGTTATTTCTATTAATTTTCCTGCAAATAGTTTTAGGGTCACATTCTTGCTTCTTTTGTAAATTCATCTAAATACTTTATTTTGTGTTCCAGAGGTTGGTGCAGGAAAGCTAAGAGTCTCTGACACCTCAGAGTCTCTAGTATTCATAATTTACTTAACTTGAATATTCTTTGATTTGTCTTCTTATTCAGTTTTGGGTGGAATGTCAGATAATCAATGCCATAATGTCAGCGTGTTCTAATTGATAAGACACTGGGCTTCCATTACTAAATGGAAGGATATCAAACTCATATTGGCAGTTTGGGGTTTACCCCCCCCCCCCCTCTCTCACACACACACATCTAGCATGCAGACTGTTACAGAAACACCATTGAATTCTCTGCACAGTAAAGGCTTCAAATTTTATTACTTGAGCTAGAAGTTAATATCAAGACACCTCAAACATGCTAATTTCTACAATTATTTTGAACATCTATAAAGTCAGAGGATAAAAGAATGATAGCCCACCATCATAGTATCTTTAATGACAGCCTTGGATATTTCTTGCTACTGTCATTTAACCATTGTTCAGCCCTAATCAAGAAACCTTTAATAGATGTTCCATTATAACCATACCACCTAATTTTTAGTTGTTATGTATCTAGGACTGCTTTGTCCAGTGTGTCAGTCCTTATGTAAAGGTATGATTTGAAGAAGATTTGACAGCTATTTCCAACAAGTCAATTTAACACATAGCAGTATCTTTTCTAACTTCTTTCCTGACAGTTCTATTGCTATGAGTAGAAAAAGAATTATTTTAATATTAATATAAAGGTGAAATAGATGAGTTCCAAGATATTTGCATTTCCAAGAAACTGAACCAAAACTTGCTCACAGATATTTGATAAGCAATTTCTATGTTAATGAATCTACAGTAGCACAGGTCAACTCCAATAATAATAATAATAAAAAAACAAGCCGATAAAGGAGCTTCTATGTGGTAATTTGATATACTTAAAATAGCAGCCAAATTTCCATTAACACCCCCTCCTACTTTTAAAATAGGAATGACACATTGGATTAATATAGTTCTACTTACACTGTCAGAAGAAATGTTTTATGGACAGAGCTTGAATGTCTTTGCACAGGCTAGATCAGTGTTTCTCATATAAGATGCTTGTGAGGATTGAAAAGGAGACAAATACATTGCTGTGCTCAATAAGATTAAGATATTTTAAAACTTTTAAAATTTGTCTAACTTCATGAAGAAAATTTGTCTAAATTTGTGAAGAAAGAAGTTTTATATGGATGTAAATCCTATTTTATCTTTTCATTAATAAAGAGTAGTGATAGGACAAAAGATTTTACTAATATGCTTTGGCAGACTGAGGACTGGTATTTGTCAGTTACAGAAATCATTTGGTTAGCTCAATCAGTGCTAACCTAAAGCTAATCAGCAAGAACAATAACAATAAAATATGCATTTTTTTTAAAGGACATCAACTGTATTAAATTAATTTATTATACACCTAAAATCCTTCTAATAAATGATTTATAATATTGTTTTCAGCTTTTGGCACAAGGCCAGCAATTCTGGGAGAGGAGTTAAGTCGATTACATCAACCCCAGTGCTCAACTAATACTTATTTTATTGACCTCGAAAGGATGAAAAGCTAAGTTGATCTTGGCAGAATTTGAACTCAGAATGTAAAGACTAACAAAATGTCATTAAGTATTTTGCCCAGCACAATAATGATTCTATAAGCTTGCCACCTCAACTGATTTATATAATACTGAAAACTTGTGTCAGAAGGCAATAATCAATCTGTAGAAGACAAAAAAGAAAAAAAAGAGTTGTCAATGTTTATCTTTTCCAAAATTGCAAACATTCATGATCCTGGTGAACAGCTAGACTTTGTGTAACAGCAATCAGGTAAGAATATAATCTTGCCCACTGGATTAACAGTTTATTTATTGGTGGTTACTTGCCCAGAGTAGAAGCGCAATTGCCCAGTGGTTAGGGCAGCGGACTCGCGGTCATAGGATCGTGGTTTCGATTCCCAGACCAGGCGTTGTGAGTGTTTATTGATCGAAAACACCTAAAGCTCCACGAAGCTCCAGCAGGGGATGGTGGTGAACCCTGCTGTACTCTTTCACCACAACTTTCTCTCACTTTTACTTCCTGTTTCTGCTGTGCCTGTAATTCAAAGGGCTAGCTTTGTCACACTGTGTCATGCTGAATCTCCCTGAGAACTACATTAAGGGTACACGTGTCTGTGGAGTGCTCAGCCACTTGCAAATTAATTTCACGAGCAGGCTGTTCCGTTGATCAGATCAACCGGAACCCTCGTCGTTGTAAGCGACGGAGTGCCAACACACTTGCCCAGAAAATTCTTCTGGAAATTTTCCATTTTAACTTTAATGAACTGAAGTTATATATGTAATACTAAGAAACTTGCTTTGCAACTAGATGGTTTTTGGTTCAATCTCATTGCACAGCATCTCGGGCAAATATCTCCTCCAATTGTCGTGGGTCGGTCAATGCTTTTAGAGTGAAATTCAGTGGATAGAAAACATGTGAGGCAAACTGAGAAGAATTAACAGAAAAGGACAGTTAGACATGAAAGCTCATTCATCAGTAATGGGATCCTGAATCAGTGTAGGTTCAGCTCATTTAAAGCCTGAAGACTTAATTTCATGGTACAATACTTCTGAATGCACCAATGATTGTAGACAGCACTGAAATAGATATTGCTATTGTCATCATCGTCATTGGCACCACCACCACCACATTTGCCACCACGTCGTCAGCGTCATCATTTAGTATTTACTTTCCATGCTGGCATGAATTAAGAGGTTTGACTAGAATTGATAAGCTGGAAAGCTACGGCTTGGTTTCTGTGATTGTATGCCCTTCCTAATGCCAACCACTCTACAGAGAGTAACAAAGTGTCTTTTGCGAGTTATTACATGTCACCAGCATGAGTACCTTTTACATGTCACCAGCATTGGTGCCTTTCACGTGTCACCATGAAGTAATGGACATAACAAAAAAACGGTTCAGAAAACATGGAGACACACAACGATATGTGTGACAAAAATTTACAGATACATGTAAAACAGTTCAACAAAATAAGGATGTAGTCATTTGATTAGGCACCCATCAGCCAGAGGGATCATTCCAGCTCTATCACATGACTTAAATGACACCACTTGGTCTTTGGGTGCCTTAAATTCCTTTAACCGAGTACATTCTTTTGCAAACTGTTGGGCCAATTGTTTATGAGGGTAACTTTCCACTTTCTTCCCACCAGTTTCAAACAAAAGTAATGGTTGCTTCCCTTTCACCTCTGATCAAGGCATAGAAAATATAATTAGCTACAAGCATGGCTCTGTACTTATGAAGTTTGCTCCACAACTATCTGGCTTTTGAATTGAGTCCACAGCATAGCACCTAAGGTGTCTTCTACTATGGTCATGTAAGTGAAATTTGTCAGACAGGAAGTGGATGGCAGTCCATAGTATGTGTATATACACATGTGTGTGTATACACGAAAATATGCGTATGTATGTATATATGTTTGTAGCTGTGTGTATGTTTGTATTTGTATTTATCATTGCATTCTATAACTTAACAGTTTGACAAATAGACACCAATAAATGAGTTATAAAACTAAATACTAGAGCCAATATGACTGACTAAACATATGAACCATTGCCCCAGCATGGTCACAGTCCTACCAACGATTGTAACCAGTAAAAGACTACATAATGTGTGTGTTTGAAAGCAGAGTCTAGAATGAAATATCTGAAAGTGATTTGAACTTTTAATCCACGTCATATCAGCCAAAAGCCTTACCTGCTTCACCATTTCTTCTCTATACAATATTAAGCTTTGAGATTGCATCACTGAAATCAGAAAAAGCTGTCATCTGTTACAAAGCCAGGCTTACCCAAATAAAGAATAAACTCTCTATCAGAGGGTAAATTGTATGAATTTAGGATCAAGATGATCATCACTAAGCTAATCAGTTTTGCTAACTAATTTACCTGAGCCAATGTGGAAGATTATACGTAGTTTATCAGCCTAGAATTAGCCAAAAATCTCCCTCAAATTAAGTCTGTTGTCATAAAAGATAGCTATATTATATAATGTAATATCTTAAATCCACCATTATCTTTATCATCATTTAACGTCTTTTTTCTATGCTGACATAGGTAGGATGGCTTGACAAGAGCTAGTAGGGCCAGGGGCCACACCAGGCCCCATAATCTATTTTGGCTTGGTTTCTAGAGCTGGATGCCTTTCCTAATTTCAGCTACTTTACAAAGTGTACTGCTTTTTACATGGCACCATCACCAGTGCTTTTTATGTGGCACCTTGATTCTAGGATATCAATTCTGTTGTGGTAGGCCGGTCTTCTTGAGTATAGCAATGCATCGTACATCTCTGTTCTAACTTATCTCCTTTGTAAGGTTCAGTGTTTTGAGACTAGTCTTCATTAATTCATCCCATATCTTCTTGGGTCTCCCTCCACATCAGCTTTTAAAATATGACAGTATGACTTGTCATGTTTAAAAAAATTTTATCATAGAACTACACAATCGTAATTGACCTAAGAGTTATTCAACCCAAGAGAAATAGCACTCAAACTACAATCTCCAATTTAAGTAAGAAAAAACCATGTTAACTTTTATCATTGTTGTTCCTGTCAACTCCATATTGGCATTGATATATTATCTATTTATCTCCAGATGCCATATTTTGATACATGTACTCATTTGGGGTCATTACCAATTATAAAATGATAAATTTTTATTTCTAATTCAAAATTTCAAAATATACACTTAACTCATGGCTTAGTGGTTACAGTATTCAGCTCATAATCATGAGGTTGTGAGTTTGATTACTGGCAGTGAATTGTGTCCTTGGGCAAGATGCTTGCTCCAGTCCAGTTCATTCAGCTGGCAAAAATGAGTAGTACATGTATTTCAAAGGGCTAGCTTGTCACATTCTGTGTCACACTGAATCTCCCTGAGAAAATGTTAAGCGTACACATGTCTGTGGAGTGCTCAGCCATTTGCCCGTTAATTTCACGAGCAGGCTGCTTTGTTGATTGGATCATCTGGAACCCTCATCGTCATAACCGACATAGTGTCATCTACACTTAACAAAAAACAGAAACATTAAATAATGTTATCTCTGCTTTACAACAAGCTGGGATGGTCACAGCAAGATCACCTTCAAACATAATTCTGCTCAGTTAGTACTGACCCGGGGCTAAATAAAATTGCCAAAACAACAGTAACGCCAGTAAAGATAAGGCTAAAGAAGGAAAACTCTGAGTTATCAAGCAGTTTGCCTGAAATAGCATCAAAATCTTTCTCAAATTACACTTTACAGTCAAAGACGAAACAGAAGATTAGATAATGTGTAGACTGGCATACACTGTCTGATAATACAATGAAATGGTTACATCTGGAATGCCTTTGATTAAAGGCCAGCTCAAACAAGGCTGACTTGGGACTATAGAGCAACAGCAATAAATAAGGTTCGTAAGAGCCTGATTTATTCAGTCCACTCCAGATATATGAGAACTGCATATGGTCTGAAAGGGGTAATTCAGTAAGCCATTTTGGCAATTATATTATAAATCAAGCAAGAAAGCAGAAATTAAATCAATCAAAAAAAGAGTAATCTACATTAACCTTAGCACAAATATATCAAACAAACATGTTACAAAAATTCATTGTTTTACTTATTTAAGACTGGATGTTAAATTTAAAATGACACTTAACAAACAGGGCAATGATCAATCTTCTTCATGATCACTCCAAAAATATGAGACAACCAAAATACTTTAAAATCACATCCTATCACTTCAATCATCATCATCATCATCATCGTTTAACGCCCGCTTTCCATACTAGCATGGGTTGGACGATTTGACTGAGGACTGGTGAACCAGGTTGCTACACCAAGCTCCAATCTGATTTGGCAGAGTTTCTACAGCTGGATGCCTTTCCTAACGCCAACCACTCTGAGAGTGTAGTGGGTGCTTTTACATGCCACCGGCATGAAGGCCGGTCAGGTGGTACTGGCAACGGCCACGCTCAACATGGTGTATTTTACATGCCACCGGCACAGGAGCTAGTCCAGCGGCACTGGCAACGATCTCGCTCAAATGTCTTTACACATGCCACCGGCACAAGTGCCAGGGCACAGGTGCCATCACGATAAATTAGAAGATTAAAATTGGATAATGTACTTCTGTATACGTGGTACCTGTAAAAAAACCAAGAGATGGTCATGACAGAAACACTTCTGATTATAGATCTTCTGGATGAGAGCTCATCTGGACTTATAACTACAAGCTTATAGGGAAGTCTTGTTTGGTTGCTTCACCACATAGAGGCTCCTTTGTTGGCTAGAAATAGCAACCAAATATTCCTCATATTTATACACTACCATTTTAAATAAAGAACATATTAGACAATGTAGTCCTTGATATATTAGGTTCCAGGTTTGATCCCATTGCATGGCATTTTGGACAAGTGTCTTCAACTATAGCTTTGAGTTGATCATTCAATACTCAGTGGATGCAATTTGGCAAGCAGAACTATCCATCACATGTGCATGTTTTCATATATGCTCGCATGTATGTGACTGTCTTTTTTCCTAATGTATATTTATGAAAAATGTAAACATTGGCGCAGGAGTTGCTGTGTGGTAAGTAGCTTGCTTACCAACCACATGGTTCTGGGTTCATTCCCACTACGTGGCATCTTGGGCAAGTGCCTTCTACTATAGCCTTGGGCCGACCAAAGCCTTGTGAGTGGATTTGGTAGATGGAAACTGAAAGAAGCCTGTCGTATATATGTATATATATATATGTATATGTATGTGTGTATGTGTCTGTGTTTGTCCCCCCAACATCACCTGACAACTGATGCTGGTGTGTTTACGTCCCCGTAACTAAGCGGTTCAGCAAAAGAGACCGATAGAATAAGTACTAGGCTTCCAAAGAATAAGTCCTGGGGTCAATTTGCTCGACTAAAGGTGGTGCTCCAGCATGGCCACAGTCAAAAGACTAAAACAAGTAAAAGAGTAAAAGAGTAAAGAGTATTGGCAAGAAAACTGATTCATCATTGATTTTTAAATAAAACTCCCTTATGATATTCACTCTGCATGAGTTACATAGATAGCCCCTGGTCATATGCAACAGTTTCAGTGTAGTAAATACATGATTCACCCAATGGAAGCCTGTAATCAACAATGTTATTCTTCACAAAATAGGAGGAAAATATAAATAGAATATACACACATATGATAATGATTAACCAAGTGGACATCAGTATTACTGAAATAGGGAGATAAACTTAATATATTGTACAAACAAGGGAAACTCACATCCAGTTATATGAGTTTCACATCAAGACATCGGTATGAAGTTATTTTGGCCATTGATTAGTAATTGATGACCATGCCATGGTCCATCTGTTGTCTTGTGAAGCCACAACAGGAGAAACAACTGGTACTACCCAAACTTTACAGTGGTAGCAGAGAGTGCAGGTTCAGTAATATGGAAAGGTGGCTTATTCTTAAGAGCTCAGTGGACCTTACCATTTTTTAAATACTAAGAGTTTAAATGTTAAAAGTGAAACTTTAGAAGCTGCTTATATACCATGAAGTAAATCCCCAGAACTTAGTATTCAACTACTCAAATTCAACATGAGATTCTATGAAATTTTATGTTTTATGAATTATTAATGCTAACTATTTTTATTAATTATATCAATCATATCAAATTACACAGATTTGTATACATATGTATGTAGGACCATGTGTATGTAGGTATATGCATATGTATATGCCTATATGTGTGCATGTGTGTGATTACAAATTTTATTTACATTTTATTTACATTTTATTTACATTTTATTTACATTTTTACACTTCTAAATTAGAGTTTTATATGCTTCTATAATTTTTATGCATCATTATTTTATAATAATGCATTTTTATGCATCATTATTTTATAATAATGCATTTTTATGCATTATTGTTAGTGAGTGACTGAGAGAGCAACACACACCATCAAAGTGATGCTGGGGTACAAATATACAAAGCCCAATATACCCATCATGACTACCCATCTGATAAGTGTTCATGAAGAACATGCATCATAATCATATGTGATTAACATGGTGACTTCATATCAAGATAACAAGTAGCCCATCCCACTCAAGAGGTCCCTGAATAAGTAATGTTTAAGGATGATGAGCAAAACACATGTTTCCAGGGGTGAACTGTTCAAACCCTGCAGAGTCCCTCTCAGCACATAGCTATATGTGTGTATGCATGTGTGTATATACATATATATATACATACCATGTATAGATGTGTGTGCTGCATGCATAAACACACATACACAAAAGTGCACATGCACACACACACACACATACACACATATATGTATATATTTCAGGCAGAACTAACATGAAAGAAATATCTAAGAATATTTATTAATAAAATCAATAATACAATTTCTCTTACATGTTTCTTTCTTAGAGCCATGCACTTCATCTTTCATCTTGTGATAAAAAAAAAAAACAAACAGCAGGATAAGCCAGCTGGATCATCATGTCAACATAGAAGCTTTTCTTTTAGAACTTTCTAATTTTCCAACAAAGAAGCTTTAAATAAAATAGTTTTACCATTTAGATTTTAGTTTTTGTTTGTTTTTTATATGCATCTATTTTATATTTTAACCACTTTTATCATTGAATGTTTTTCATGATTGAGATGCCGATTCTGTAGTTGATGTTTAGTTCCTGATCACTCATGACTAAGCAGACTTTATGATCAAATGTATTTCAGAGTTGACCACCCTATCATTGGGAGGGGGGGGGTCACATTATTGAATATGTTCTTCCTACTGTTAAACCAATGGAGGCATGTGGCCTAGTGGCTTGGATGTTGGACTCATGATTGCAAGACTGTAGTTTCAATTCCTGGACTGGTGGCTGTTGTATTCTTGAGCTAACACTTAATTTCACATTGCTCCAGTGTACTAAACTGCAATGGACTGGTGTCCCATCCAGGGGGTAAAAATATTTATATACCACAGAAACAGGGAAACCAACCCTTGTGAGCTCATAGGACTCAAGAAAGATGCTTTATCATTTATCCTTAATATTAAGCCACTAAGGTGTGAGCTGAGGAAGATTTGATAGCTATTTCTAGCAGATCAAGCAACCATTTAGAGGGTTTTCCATTGGCTTATATTGTTCCTGATTGATGGTTAATGTATGTTTGTGTGCAAATCAAGAAAGATCACAAGAGTCTGAAAAGGAATTTATTTCTATTTCATTAAGAGTGAGAGAAAGAAAGAGAAAGAAACTCTTTTCAGTCAGCAACATCAGATAAAGGTTCTTTGTGGGGGGAAAAAAGACATAATTAATATTTTGATGGATTTTAGTAAATTATGATCAAATGGAATTAATGCTGAAAAGGAACGGATTCTGTTTAATGAAGAAGGGATCGCAATCTTCTCAACAAATGAACAAGCAAACATTCATGTTCATCTTAATTATGTAGGGTTAGCAGAGTGTGGCTGTCAATTAGGAAAGACATTTGAATGGATTTAGTTGTCAATATAACACTAATTATTCCTATTGATGCTAAAAGACTAAAAAAAAAAATGTCAATGAGAATAGAAAGAGGATAACAAAATTGAATTTTAAAAAGAGAAAAAACTGGAAATTTCAGAAAATTCAATGAATAAAATGAATAATATTAAATAAAATGGACAATTGTAAATGTTAATTAACATCATTTTAATCAAATCCTTACAAAGTCTATTCTGATATTCTGCAAGGACCACAATCCTGTGAAAGATTTCAGCATTTCCCAATATCAACCTGACATAAGCCAACATATGATGATGACAAATAATGTTTACCAGCAATTAGTCTAATAGCCAATACTTGAATTGTGGGATTTGGATGGGTTGCATGGGTAAGAAATATTTATTAATAGAAATATTAATTAAAATGGTTTATGGAGATCTGAAGATTTGAATGTGTAATGAATTATATATGTTATATATATATATATATATATATAT
>NC_068983.1:78818985-78820671 GCF_001194135.2 Octopus bimaculoides
ATATTAAGCATTTTTCTCATGACTCAAATTTACTATCCGTGTGATCATCAGGCACATAAACTCTAGTTTCATAGTGATGTGAAATTAGAGTCATGACAAAATTAACTAAGCTTAAATAAATAATATTTTATGTATTGAGAACTAAAAACTGCTTCCATTTACAAATTGTAATATTTCAATGCGCTATGCAATTTTTCAGTGTTGAGCAGTCACTCTCACTGTTGAATATTAGTGTGTGGGGGTAGGTGGCAGTGCGTGTATTGTATATGTGTGTATATATAAATATATATACACACACAGATATATACATTTATATATATGACAGACTTCATTCAGTTTCTATCTACAAATCCACTCACAAGGTGCTAGTCAGCCCAGAGCTGTAGTAGAAATCATTTGTGCAAGGTGCTGCACAGTGAGATAGAACCTGAGACCAATTAGTTTGGAAGCAAGCTTCTTAATCACACAGCCATGTCTGTACCTAAAAAGCTAATGTGTTAGTGAAAATTTAGACATCAATATTAGCAATTTGCTAATTATTATACAACAAACTTGCTATTAAGTAATTATTCTCTTCCTATTTTTAGTTAGATATTACTATTTCAGACTTTTGTGAAATTTCAGTGACCAGTTCATTGATATCTGCTGCATTAGTAGGAAATGATTAATTAATTCATTAATTGTGCATGTTATTCATGCTGTTGTTGTTGTTGCTTTAGATCAACTCTGATGGATCAGACATATAATCATATATATTGAGGCTGTTGCCATTCCATCTCATTTTCAAGTATAGTATTCTCAGACTAAATTATCTAATGTCCTTCCCATTTATTAAGATAGTAATTTCTTATTTGTATCAGTTTTGGTTACTATTTCTAGCAGGCCATGTAATCATGCAAATGTTCTTATTTCTTTACTGCCCACAAGGGGCTACACACCAAGGGGACAAACAAGGGCAGACAAACAGATTAAGTCGATTATATCGACCCCAGTGCGTAACTGGTACTTATTTAATCAACCCCGAAAGGATGAAAGGCAAAGTCGACCTCAGCGAAATTTGAACTCAGAATGTAGCAGCAGACGAAATACCGCTAAGCATTTCACCCGGCATGCTAACGTTTCTGCCAGCTCGCCACTTTTATAACAGAACTGCAGAAATGCAACTGTTCTGTTATCAGATCATGTATGTTGTTTGCCCATACAGTCATATAGATACTTTCACACAAACACACAAATGCACAAACACACATGCACACACACATGCACACACACACACACACACACACACTCACACTCACACAGGGAGCATATTCATATTGGCAAATGCATGGTAGAATTAACAGACTATTAGCCAAAATCTCAGGTGGTGTTTGTTCACATTTCCTTATCTGTTGATTGCTTTCTCTCATTGTGGTATCGGTCAATTTAGTATCAGCAAATAGTAGTCATAGTGGAATCAACACTATAAAGTATGTACTAAAAAGTAGTGGACCAGCTTAATAACAATCCGACGAATGAAACCAATACAAGAAAAAGAAAATATTTATGTTTAGCTTCATAATTGTTGTACTTGTGTTTGTGCTTATGAGTGTGTGAATATACTTATATATATGCATGTGTGTATATACATATATATATATATGCATGTGTGTATATACATATATATGCATGTGTGTATATACATAT
>NC_068983.1:78820681-78836692 GCF_001194135.2 Octopus bimaculoides
TATATATATATATATATATATATATATATTTATATGTATGTATGTATGTATAGTGTGTGTGTGTGTGTTACAGCAGTGAGCTGGCATAAACTTTAGAACATAAGAAAAAATACTTTGCAGAATTTGTGCAATGTTATTACCAGTTCAAATATGCCAGTGTCAAGTTCGAATTCATAAACCAGCCGTTCACTGTGTTTTGTTACAGAGAAAATTTCTTGCTCTAGTTATACAAACGGTGTAAATACACCTAAATCAGCTTGCAGTGTCACCTATCTTAACTGTGAGATGCAAGCCTTTTAGAGTGGTTATCTCCTCTTCAGTCACAGAAACCTAAAGGTGATTGAAGAGGAGATAACCAATTTTAAATGCTTGCATCTCAGTCTGGATAGGTGGCGCTGCAAGCTGATTTAGGCGTATTTGCACCATTTGTCAACAGTGATAAATTTTCCCCATGACAAAACATAGTGAATAGGTTGTTTATGAATTCTAACTTGCCACTAGCATATTTGAACTGGCAATAACATTGCATTTATACACATCACTGCTTAGGGCTCCCACCTCGTAATATGCCGTATTTGTTCCGACTTTTTATGTTCTGAATTCAGATCCCACCAAGATCAGTTCTGCTTTTCATTCTTTCAAGATCAATAACATCAATAAAATAAAGTAGCAGTCAAGTACTAGTGTTGATGGTATCAAGTAATCCCACAATATTCTCCTCTTAGATTCATACACTTATTGCAGCAGTCCTTCAGTTTGACTAAACCCTGTAAAAGAACTCAGAAGGTTGGGACTCCAACCAGGCCTTTCGTGATATTCTTAAAGTCAAACATGGTGAGCTGGCAGAAACGTGAGCATGCCGGGCGAAATGCTTAGCGGTATTTCGTCTACCATTACGTCCTGAGTTCAAATTCCATCAAGGTTGACTTTGCTTTTCATCATTTCGGGGTCGATAAATTAAGTACCTGTTACGCACTGGAGTCGATGTAATCGACTTAATCCCCTTATCTGTCCCTTCTATGTTTAGGCCCTTGCGGGCAATAAAGAAATAAGAAACATTAACACGTCAGGTCTCTTTGCTTTTCATCATTTTGGGGTTGATAAATTAAGTACTAGTTGCATACTGGGTAGATCTAATCAACTGGCCCCCTCCCCCAAAATTTCGGGCCTTGTGCCTCGTGCCCTACATATATACATACATACACACACACACACATACTTGTGTGCCTGATCTCATTATTCTTTTGGCAATATTTATCATCTTTGATAATAATGATAATGAATGATAAATGAATATTGAATATGATTAAAAGAAAATAGAAAGCAAGTAAATCAAAATGATTGATTTAAAAAATACTATTAGCTGAAAGTTAATAAATGAAATAATCTTTGCTAAACCTAACTTGTGATATGAAGGTACTCAATCAAAGAGGAATTACAATAAGTCTAAGTATTTAGAATAATCCATATCTATACACATGTTTGTAGATATATTTCTACAAACATTTGCAGGTAGATATAAATTATTTTAGATCTTCACCATCATCATCATTTCACATCCGTTTTCCCTGCTGGCATAGGTTGGACAGTTTGATCATCTGTTCTGACATGGTTTCTATGGCTGAATGCCCTTCCTAGTTCCAACAACTTCACCGAGTGAACTGGATGTTTTTAATGTGGCACTAGCACTTTTAATGTGACATCAGCACCAGTGCTTTTTTATATGGCACCAGGACTGGTATCAATTCTGCTATGGTGGACAGGTCTTTTTGAGGGCCAGATATCTTGGTCCTTAGTCATGTTTGTAAGGTACAGTATCTTGTGATGGGCCTTCAATACTTTATTCCATGTCTTCCTGGGTCTCCCTCTTCCACAACTTCCCAACAGTTTAAGTGATCAGCACTTCTGTATGTATGCAACTTTTCTTATCCATATGTATCGCATGATCAAACCAGTGCAGTCTCCTCTCTTGCACGCTGCATCTAATTCCTCTTACACCCAACTTTTCCCTCAATACACTAGCAGTCTATTGCACACATACATTGACATTACATACCCAGTGGAGTATACTAGCTTCATTCCTCTCTAGCCTTCACATGTTTTCTGCATTCAGGGCCCATGTCTCACTACCATGTAGTATTGCTGTTCATATACATGCATCATACAATCTTCCTATCACTCAGAGAGAGAGAAAGAGAGAGAGAAATCTTTGGTGGCCAACAGGTAGAAGCTCTCTGAATTTTTTCCATCCTATTCTTATTCTAGCAATTACTCTTTCCATGCATCCTCTCCCACAGCTAATCATTTCCCATAGGTAGCAGAAATTGTTCACAAAGTCAGAAAACTTTGGGCAAACTTGTGTGCACGATGATGGTGAGTTTTTTTTTATGACATTGTTGTTATACTTGCAGTACCCTGTGTTAGTCTTGCCAGAGCAATATATAGAAGTTACCATGCAGTGACATGTAAAAGCGCTTATGAGGCAACATGTAAAAGCATACTTGTGGAGTCATGTAAAAGTGCCCAAGCAGTGCTATATAAAAGTGCCTGTGCAGTGTCACATAAAAGCACCAAGCACACTCTGTAAAGTGGTTGGCATTAAGAAGGACATCCAGCTGTAGAAACGATGCTAAAACAGACTGGAATGTGGTGCAGCCTCCCATCCTACCACACCAGCTTGCCAGCTCTAGTCACACCGTTTAACCCATGCCAGCATGGACAACAAACGTTAAATGATGATGATTTCTTTCATTTTTATTCATCCCTAAAATGTAAGTGTTAATGGAAGTATGTTCTCATTACTATTCTAACAAACACATATTCACCAAATTCATGTGTATTTTCTCAAGAATGTACCATTTCAGTTTGAGCAATTCATGCAGGTGTGTCTTCATTAACATGTATTAACTTTTAATTCATTGTAACTTCCTTTCGCCATCTCTCTACATTTTTTTATAGTTTCTTAGCTTCTTTCTGCTGCCATCTTTCCAATATTCCATCTCTATACATCATCAATACATAATATACAAAATAAAAGTTGCCTGGATAGGCACTCAAGTGTAATATATTTGTGCATATGTATCATTGTGTATGTGTGTAAATAGATATGCATATATATAATGTGTTTGTATGTGTGTGTTTGTGTGAGTGTGTGCTTATATGTATATATTGTAAGTACATGCATAAAAAAATTACATATTTGCATTTGTACATACATATATATGCAATTTATATATATATATATATATATATATATATATATATATTGGCATATCAATAATTATATATACATACACACATATGTATGTGCTTGTGTCTCGTTGAGAGAGGTAGAAAGAACAGAAGAATTTTGTTGTTCCTGTTAATTCCAAACAGGACTCTTTTGTTTGGAATAAAAAGGCAATACAAAGAATGGTACAGCTGAGGTTTTAGAAAAAGAAATAACCTAAAGCATAATCTTTAACATTTACAGGTCAAGCAAGTAGAACACGAGACATCAACTTCTGCACATGTACAACTTCTCCATCTGACAACAACAACAACCACCTAGAAATTTGATTCCAAACCAAAAAGTCTGAATAAAACAGAAATGCCATTGACTGAAAACCAATAGCTTAGTGCTAAAATATTTAATAGTGTCTTTGTTGTTATTGTTTAAATAATTCTGTTTCTCTACACAAAGCTATCTTGTACATTTATTTAGTGATTCTTTCCTCACTGTTTTAACAAATATGTTAGCACTATGTTTTGTTGATGAGGTCATAGCAAGGCTGAAACATGGTAGAGTTATCTCCCATACTTGCCAAAACAATTAAAATAATATGAATCATTGAGTAATGTTATTTTATTTCTTCATTATGTAATTACTTCTGATTAGTTTTGTAATATCAAATAACATCAAAAATGTTAACACTAACTTACATAAATGTAAATTAAATGTTCAGGATAATCAATCCACTTACTTAGAAGTAGTTATGTATTTACTTGCCCTGTTAATCATAGCATTTTAGTATCCTGATCTCCCATAAATAACACCCCACTATCAGAGTTTTCTCTTAGATCACATCTGCATGTTACCTCCTCAATCATCATCATCATCGTTTAACATCCGCTTTCTATGCTAACATGGGTTGGACGATTTGACTGAGAACTGGTGAACCAGATGGCTGCACCAGGCTCCAATCTGATATGGTAGAGTTCCTACAGCTGGATGCTCATCCTAACGCCAACCACTCCAAGAGCATAGTGGTTGCTTTTACATGCCACCAGCACAAGAGCCAGTCAGGCGGTACTGGCAATGGCCATGCTCAAATGGTGTTTTCTACATGCCACCTGCACAGGAGCCAGTCCAACGGCACTGGCAACGACCTCGCTCGAATGTTTTTTCACGTGCCAGTAAGGCAACACTGGTAATGATCACGCTCAAATGGCACTTTTTACATGCCACCGGTATGGAAGCCAGACAGCTGCTCTGGCAATGATCATGCTTGAATGGTACTGTTAGTGCTCCACTGGCATGGGTGCCAGTCATCGAATTTGGTTCGATTTCAATTTCAATTCACTTGCCTCAACAGGTCTTCGCAAGCAGAGTTTAGTGTCCAATGAAGGAAAGTTATGCATAAGTGGGCTGGCTACACCCCTGGTAAAGGCCATGGGTCATGGTCTCACTTGGCTTGCCAGATCTTCTCGCACACAGCATATTTCCAAAGGTCTCAGTCACTAGTCATTGTCTCGGTGAGGCCTAATGTTCAAAGGTCATGCTGCACCACCTCATCTCAGGTCTACCTGGGTCTACCTCTTCCACATGTTCCCTCAACCATTAGTGTGTGGCACTTTTTCACACAGCTATCCCCATCTATTTGTACCACATGACCACACCAGCACAATCGTCTCTCTTGCACACCACAACTGATGCTTCTTAGGTCTAACTTTTCTCTCAAGGTACTTGCACTCTGTCGAGTATGCACACTAACATTACGCATCCATCAGAGTATACTGGCTTCATTCCTTGCAAGCTTACGCTTGTCCTCAGCAGTCACAGCCCATGTTTCACTGCCATGTAGCATGGCTGTTCATACACATGCGTCGTACAGTCTGCCTTTTAATGTGAGCGAGAGGCCCTTTGTCACCAGCAGAGGTAGGAGCTCTCTGAACTTTGCCCAGGCTATTCTTATTCTAGCAGCTACACTTTCAGTGCACCCTACCCCGCTACTGACTTTATCTCCTAGGTAATGGAAGCTATCAACTACTTGTAGTTTTTCTCCCTGGAATGTGGCAGAAGTTGTTTTCTGCACATTCATAATATTTACAGCTCCTGAACATCTGCTACAAACGAAAACTAACTTCCTAGTTAACCTTCCTTTGATATTGCTGCACCTCTTATGTGTCCATAGCTTACACAGGGTACATCTTTTAGAGTTTCTACCTATGTCTTTTCTACAGATCGAGCAGGGCCCTCTACCTGAAGAGGCTTGTGGTTTGTCTACCTTTCTATTTATTAGGACTTTGGTTTCAGCTAGGTTGACTCTAAGGCCCTTCGATTCAAATCCTTGCTTCCACACCTGAAACTTCTCTAGTTCTGATAGTGACTCAGCAATTAGAGCAAGGTCATCAGCATAGAGGGACTCCCCGGGGCATCCTGTGTTGGATTCCTGTGTTATTGCCTAGAGGACTATGATAAATAGGAAGTGGCTGAGGACTGAACCTTGGTGGACCCCTACCTCTACCTGGAATTCTTCAGTGTACTCATTGCTAACCATCACTTTAAATTCATAAATCAATATATGGTTAATTGACCTACTAGAAATAAGAGTTGCATCACTTTCAAATCATACTTTACTGTCTTATAAAAGGGAGGATACAATGGATAATGTAGTCCATGCAACAATACATTATATCTAAAAAGCATGTAAATCCTTGTTTAATGATACGAGGGTGAGTTATATATGTCATCATTATTTTAATGTCCACTTTTCCATGATTTCATAAGTTAAATGGTATTTGCTGAGGCAAATTTTCTGTGGCTTGATGCTTTTTCTATCACCAACCCTTACCATTTTACAAGTAAGATGATATTTTCCCTATGACCAGACATGTTTTCATGGAAGATTGGAAACAACAGACACTGTTTGCATGACAATGACATTCATTGACAATTACCATATGATTTCAAGGCAAGGAGGCAATAACACACACACACACACAAATGTCCAAGCACACACACACAAATGTCCAAGCACACACACACAAATGTCCAAGCACACACACACACACACACATACGATTGTATTTGTGGAATTGACACTTGTACATGTTCAATTCCAGTTTTACAGGTTCAATTCCAGAATCAATTGGTTGTTTGTTAGTCTAAGTTTTTTCATTATGGTTCACAGATCTTGGAACAAGAGGGGAAGTCACTTAGTCACTGCTTTATCTACCAAGCTTCTGTCAACTTGAATTGCTGGTCTTTCTGCAGAGTCAGTATGTATTCCCCACAGTTATCCAATGCATTTCCCAAATTCAGTAGCTTGCTATTAGAGCACTCCCATATCACTTTCTTGTCTTTCATCTCAATGGCAAATGATTCCTTTATCAGTCTAAATACACTTCTCTCAAAGAACTTCTCAATATATATATATATATATATATATATATATATATATATATATATATATATACTTTATAAGATGTACCCAGTGTAAGCTATAGACACGTAAGAGGTGCAGCAACATCAAAGGAAGATTAACTGGGAAAATAGCTTTCGTGTGCAGCAGATGCACAATATTCCATAACATGCCGGGGGGAGAAACTAGAAGTAGTTGACAGCTTCCACTACCTAGGTGATCAAGTCTGTAGTGGGGTTGGATGCTCAAATAGTGTTACCACCAGAATAAGAATAACCTGGGCAAAGTTCAGAAAGTTTCTGCCCCTACTGGTAACAAAAAACCTCTCACTCAGAGTGAAAGGTAGGTTGTATGATGCATGTGTGTGAACTACCATACTTCACGGCAGTGAAACATGGGTCGTGACTGCTGAAGACATGCGTAGGGTCAAAAGAAATGAAGCTAACATGATCCACTGGATGTGTAATGTCAGTGTGCACACATGGCAGTATAAATGCCACGAGAGAAATGTTAGACATAAGAAGCATTGGATGTGGCATGCAAGAGAGACGTCTGCGTTGGTATGGTCATGTACTGCGGATGGACGAGGAGAGCTGTGTGAAGAAGTGCCACTCCCAATGAGTGGAAGGAATCCAGGGTAGAGGGAGACCCAGGACGACATGGAACGAGGTGGTGAAGCAAGACCTTTGAACGTTGGGCCTCGCAGAGGCAATGACAAAAGACTGAGACCTCTGGAGGTATGCTGACTGAGACTGAGAAGACCCAGCAAATAAAGTGAGTTCACAGCTGTGACCTACACCAGCATTGCATAACCAGCCCACTCAAAAGTACCTTGGACCATAGGGTGACATGCCATGCTTGAGGAGACCTATTGAGTCAAGTACATCAACATCAATATCAAAATCAAATCAAATCAAATCAAATTTCAACCTCATGCCGGTGGCACGTAAAAAGCACCATCCAAACGCGGCCGATGCCAGTGCCGCCTTGACCAGCTTCCCTGCTGGTGGCATGTAAATAGCATCATCCAATTGTGATGCCAGCTCCTCTGGCCCCTGTACCGGTGGTACATAAAAAGCACCCACTACACTCTCAGAGTGGTTGGCATTAGGAAGGACATCCAGCTGTAGAAATACTGCCAGATCAGATTGGGGTCTGATGCAGCCTCCTGGCTTCCCAGACCCCAGTCGAACCGTCTAACCCATGCCAGCATGGAAAACGGACGTTAAATAATGATGATAATGATATACTTTATTTGTGTATTAAGGCTACCATGTCAAGAAAATATTTTAATATCTTAACAATTTTTCAAGCTGATCACATGGAGGATTGATGTTCATCATGTGTGAGTATATATACATGTGTGTGAGAGTATATGTGTGTGTGTGTATGCACGTGTGTGTATGTATATGTACGAGTGTGTGTGCATGTGTGGAAGGAGGAATGGGCTGATGAGTGCATGGATAGTTGACACAGACATACACACACACACACACACACATTTCTTGCAGCACCAGCTCTTATCCATACAATCCACATGATTTCAATACAATTTGGATATGTACTGAAGAAAACAATGAAATGGCAGCAGAAAAATATTCATATTAATGATACTTCTGAAATTTTACCAACTACCATAGAATTGTCATGTCAACTTGATAAAAAGTAACCATAAATTTTCAAAAAGTTTCAGATTCTGACAGAACATAACCTAAAACGAAAATTTGAGACTAAATTTGTAAAACAGAACCAGAATTGTACAGTACACCTACCTTCTGATTTTTCTTTTAATTTTTCTAAAATTACCTTGAGTTACTCTACTTTAAATGTTGGAGGTTATATCTCAAAAAATTTCCAAAAATTCAATTTTATTCAACACTGATTTTCCCATTTAATATTAGCCCCAACCTTAATTACAAACCTGAATCCATAAACTTTAATCCTGACTCCCAAAGTTTAACCATTTTTTTTTTTTTTTTTTTTTTTTTTTTTTCGTTTGAAAAATCTTAATTTGCAGTTTTTGAATCATAGAAATCCAGAGAAATTTCCCATAAAAATGTTTTAAAAAACCAAAAAGTTACTTGGTTGAAAGTGTTTGTAAAACACACACACACATACACACCCATGGTTATTAATATAATTGGCTTAAGTTACAGTGTGAATCTTGGAATGAGAGGTTCGCATGAAGCTTTTGGTCTTTCAGTCATTACATACTCGTATTTTGAGCTCTGTTTTCCTGTTTGCATCACCAAATCTCTGTATATGTGTGTGTGTGTGTGTGTGTGTGTGTGTGTGTGTGTGTGTGTGTACTCATGTATGTATGTGTACTCATGTATGTATGTGTACATATGTATATGTGTGTGTACATATGTATGTATATATGTTTGTCATCATTCAGTTCATTTCAAGATTTCTTGCCAATAGGGAAAGAACCAATTTCTAAGTTAGATCCAAGGCTTCTTTATTGGAATTTTAGCATCAATAACAGGGTATTTTTGTTTGTTTGTATGTATGCATGTATGCATGTATGTATGTATGTATGCATGTATGTATGCAGGCATGCATGCATGTATGTATGTATGTATGTATGTACGTATGTATGTGCACATGTATGTATATTGAAAACAGAGTTAAGCAAGGTGATCTCAAAGCACTGACACTCTTCTCCAAATACTTTATAGCTATGCTTCAAATACTGCTCTTCGGGTAATGTGTTTTAATTTGAGAACAAACTTTAAATGCATGGTACATGATCATTTATACATGGATGACTGTGACTTAACTCACACAGAGCAAGGCTTATGCCTAATTAGTGCCTTTGATTCTTCATGTAATATATTTGGTCTCACAATTAATTTGAAAAAAAAAATGTTGTAATGCATCAATCTGCTCCTGGAGAAAATTCAACATACCTCAGATACTAGTTAAAGGGTGCTTAAGGTGGTGACTTCTTTTGAATACCTAGGTAGCATGGTGCATGATGATGGAAATCTTGGCTGTGAAAACCCCTTGTATTCAGAGGGCAACAAAAGCCTTTGTCAGTCTAGAATCCAAAGTCTGGTCACAGTGCCATATCAAAACTGATACTAAGGTCATGGTATATTCACATTTGTTTTTTTGTTTTTTTTCTGCACTGTTGTACTCTTCTGGGTCTTGGAAAATATACATGCATCATGTAAAAATGTTAGGAAGATTTCACCAGAAATGTCACCATCACATATTCAGAATAAGAACGGTCCTCTCTCATTCCTGACACTGAGGTTCTTGCGAAAGCTAGGATTACATCAATCAAAGCCATGTTTATTAGGAATCAACTATGATAGATAGACCATCTCATCTGTATGGATAACGAGCACATTCCCAAACAAATACTTTAATGCAGGCTTATGCTGGAAAAGAATAAAATAGTAAGCTGAAGAAAAGATACAAAGCTTCTTTAAAATCAAATTTGAAATGCCTTAAATTTATCTTAAAGCATCTTGAATCATTGGTGGCAGATAGGGAATCAATTTAGAATGGGGTTGATTTTGAGTTAGATGCTGAAATGGAAAGAAAATTTCATGAAAATGAGTGTTTCTCATTCCTTCTTTAAATGTTCCTTCTGTACAGAAATATGCACATCTCACATTTGTATGAGATTGCACCAGCATGCACTATTGGAATTTGATTCCAGAGGATCAGTTTCAATGCAATGTCTGTTAAAAAAAACTTGCAAGTCACATTGAGGATTGAAGCAACACTTGAACATTCATAATAAACAAGAGTAAAATGGAGCCAATGCTGAAATGAAACATTGTTGCAGTATTATATGTGATCAACTCTTCAAATGCCTTTCAGGGATCAAAAGTTGTTTCAGACATCACATGAGGAAAGAGCAATTACAGGTACATGAAGAGGTCAAGCTTTGCAAGGGACAGACAGCCATCATGTACACAAATATGTACATGTATGAAAAATGCCTCTAGGCTAGTTATAATTTACTAGTTCATATTTAATGTGATATCCAATAGGATTCTTACCTTTAAAAGTTGAATTCAGAATTTAAAATTTTTAAGTTTCAAACAGCCAACGTAAATAGTAACATACAGTCTTTAGAAGTACTACTTCTAGCCTAGTTTTGGCAACAACCAAACACAAGCAGACTACATTTCTGGAGTGCAATGAATACCAATGTAGAATTGGGATTTTATTATTTTTCTGGAGTCGATGTGATTGACTATCTCTCTCCCCACAAATTCCAGGCCTTGTACCTATAGTAGAAAGGATTATTTTACTTCAACAAGCTAATGAGACATATACACATATTTAAATGGTTTTAAAAAATGAGATAAATACTATTTTAAAACATTGTAGGTATACAGGAAGAAGTGGAATAAAATGAATTAAGCATTTAAATCATGTATAAAAATGACTTAAAGTTTATTTTTCTTTCTACAGCATTTAAAAGAAGAATATTTGGAATCTCCAAAATTAATTTTGATACAATTTTCTATTTCTGTAAGTGTAGGCACATAAATAAATGAGGAGAGAATAAAAATACAGACTTTGATTAGTCATAATTGTTTATCCCACTTCCATTTCTTAAATACAGTCTCTCTTTTGCTTTCTCTATTACAAAAATAATATCTTTCTTGATAACGATACATCCTTCATTATAAGAAAATTCATGATCTTTTATGAGAATGTCACTGATCTTTTATGAGAATAACCCTTTCGACAGGTATCTGCTCTTATGTAAAATTCTATCTAACTACATTCAACTGTGAACATAAATACATATGTAGCAATAGGTTTCCTTATTTGAACTTTTAACATTCAGCTTAAAGTTAAATCCAAATGCTTATAGCATATCTATATTTGATTGTGCTGACCAGAACAAGCTGCACTTTATCCTTGAACTTTATAAAAGCACCTAGTGACATTTTTCACAACCAATTATTTCTGCTGCCAGTTTTGATAGGCATTGACAAATGCATTTGGTAGACCTAAAATATTTTAAAGAACACTTTCAATATTTTTAAGCAAACTTTCCTCAATCCTGAAATGTGGCTGCCTCATTGCAACTGAATGCTTTGTATCTCCAGTCCAATATGAAGCTGTCTTTTGACTCTTAACATTTTATGGAAAATTCCACCAGCTTTTATTACACACATTTATTTACAGAAATACATAACAAATTGTAAATTATGTTTGTTTTATTACTTAGTATTATGAAACACATTGTTTAACATATTTCCTTTTTCTTAACTTGTCATTACATCTTTTTAATCAACATTTAAAACCTCATAACACTATTGAACATACATTAACTTTTATGTGTTATTATGCTCATCACAATATTAACATTATAGAGAGATATTTCAAATAGAGGACTCAATGTATCTAACAAAATGATAATTCAATGGAAGAATATCTGATAATGTATCTACACAATACCAGTTTCAATTTTTGATCTACGCTAGCTTACTTTAACTCTTTTGTGACCATATTTCTATTGAAATAAATTGGCTGTGTGTTTCAATTAATTTTGAAACTATCCAAGAGATGGGATTAATTTCATTTAATAACTAATGTTTACCTTCTAATGTTGATGTTTGAAATGCAATTTAGCAGAAATTTCTTACATAAAATTATGATGAAACATTTTAAAATAAGAACATTTTAAAATGAGAGATTTTTTTTATCATAGAGTCAGGTGCAGTCTCAATTGAGTTGGCATCAAAGCAATTAATGAATGATGTTTGAAAGAGTACAACGGAGATTTCACCAATAATGATGAAATTTGTGTTTTTTTACCTATCTCTACTTTTATAAAGAACTTCGTTTTGGTATCAATTTCCTCTGGTGAAATATTTCATGCTTAAACGGACAATTGAAGTAGAATACATTGTCATTGCAGCAAGAGACTGAGAAAATTAATTGAAAGAATATTGTTTCAAGTATGTTTTTTAAGACTTTTTGCCTTTTTGATTTGTCATGTTAAATACAATTCTTGTCCTACAAAATTGAAAGACTACTAGTTTTGGTATTAAATCTATTTGCAAAGGACTCACATAAATCAAATTGCAACACAACTGGAGTTATTTGACAACAGATGTGAGATTTCACAGACATTTGCAGTTGTTCTCCATTGACATTTTGTTCAATGATAATCTCATATATTATATTGACTTTTTCCAGAGCTGTTACACTAACTGATGGATTATTGTTTAACAAGAAAATGTAGCAGTTTTAACACAAGTAATAATGGGTCAAAAATTTAATTTTCTTTCCAACTCTCAATTTGGGAAAATTCTGGAATCCATAGTAATTTTGGTCGCTACAAGAGAGGCAAGTAAAATTGGTAATTTTCTCAATAATTATTCCCAGAAGACATTGAAGTAATTTCAAATAAACATAAGCTAGCAATTTGGTGAAAATCTTGTAAGTGAACTTTAGTGTAACTAAATTCCATGGGAAAGCAAAGCTGATAGATTACAAAATCAATTTAGCTGGAAATTGCATTTTTACATGAGAATTAAAAATACATCATCTCTTTGATAATTTATAAAACTAAGATACCCGACACTTATAGTAAAACTACTTATGTAGAAAATTAAGTTTGCAATGAGTAAATAATATAGAAAACAGGAAATGTTCAAATGTTTTATCCTATGAAGAAATTTTAATCTATTTTAATGTTTCTAATATACATATTTCTATGACTATTTATTAAATAGTTTCTGAGATGATAGACAAGCACATTAATGCCATCAACAGGAAATAAGTTAAGAAAAGATGAATTTTAAAAAATTATATTTTATGTTTTATTAGTAGCATATTGCTATGTATTGTTCACAGTCAAAAGCAAACGTTATGGATACATGTGTGTTGGATAATCTATTATTATAAATGGGATTTGTTGCTCTCTATATAAAACACCTAGTGAATATATCTCACTGTTTTAGCAGAACATTGCTACATAATCTTTTATACTTCATGTTTATAGCAATTGCAAAAAATGTGACTAAGAATGTATTTAGAATATTAAAAAATATATATTTTTTTACACCAAACTCTTGTGAGCTTTCTCATTTGTTTGTGGATGGTAACATTGTTACACATGCTTATCTGTTTCTTTTTTCCAGCAGCTTCAAGGTAAAAGACTTCTATCCGAAGCATTATGTATAAAAAGTAATCCTACTGCTCTATCTATTTACATTTTCCTTCCTTTCTATTTACAGCCAAAACAATATGAAATTGATCCATTGGTTATGCTTAAAATACAGATTGGTGAACAATTTTATTTTTCTTTTAATATCATAGCAATGGAAATTGCAGTTGGGTCCATGAAAAGATATTAATACATGAAAATATCTCTACAATTGCCATTTTCTCAATGCTGATAAAGATATATGTCATAGGCCATTTCCAGTAGGATAACTCCAAAACCCAATAGTTTACTAAAAACATATCATCAATAACAACAAGAAAACTATTAATTTATCCATCACAATTATTACATGTATCAGAATAAATATTAATATATCAGATTCTAAGAAGTTTGTCTAGTGCCTTTAGGTAACAGAAAGAACTTTGACTTCAGTCTCTTCTTTTTAATATTGTAACCATGAAAATAGAAACATGTGATTAAATCTCAATTTCTTTTGTAACTCAGGCAAATTAATAATAATACATCACACTTTTACCATTTATTGGCACATGATATTGTTAAAATTAAATTTCTCATCCAAAAGAAAAAAAAAAACTGAAGAATTTGAAGTAAGATATTTTAAGAATATTAAAATTAAATATTATAACAAAAATGTTCAAGTATGTTTTTCCATAATAATGTTGATTTCTTTTTCAGTAGACACAACAATAAACCTAGTATATATGAATATTTACTCATTGCTTAACTTCAGATCGGCTCTGGATATGCAGATGTATGAACAAAAACATTTCTCTTATAACCATTCCATCTATTTATTTCAGATGTAATGTATCTAAGACTACATTATCAATTGTCACTTCTCTTTGTTTTGTTTTTTTTTTGGCAGTAGGGTGGTGTTTTGTAGATAATTTGGTTGCCATTTTTGGTTAGGTAAATAAATTAGTTTGTACGTGTAAAGTTCATTGAACTGATTACACTATATTGTTGGTTAGTTCTTTTAACAATACAGAGTAAACTAAAGCAAAGTTAATCCCAGTTGGATTTCATTATAATGACAAAATAAAAGCTATCAAGCACTTAGTATAATTAATGTTAACATATTTCCAGCTGCAGGCATCAAAAATCTAATTAGAAACACTAATGTTGTGAAGAAAAGACATTAGCTCAATGACCAATATTATTTTAATAATTTAGGCAAGTACTAGCGACAACTCCAGATAGATTTTTGGTTTTATTGCATGTAAATATTAGCTCTGTGGCTAAAAGATTTGCTTTTCAGGGAAATGAGTTCAGTTTCAATCTCACTATTCTGTATACTGAACAGGTGTCATTTTTATTGCAGTCCCAGGCTAACCAATATTGTATGACTGAATAAGGTAAACAGAAATTATATGAAGCCCATTATATATGTATGTTGTATATATGAGTCTGTGTGTAAATAAATAAATGTGTGTGTATGCATATATATGTATATATATATATGATTGCTTTATCATGAGAGATGAAAGCTGTCCTATCAACACACACACCACACACCCCATCACACAGTAGTACAATCACTCCATTGATGAGCTCTTAGATGACTCTTAATACCAGCTGCTGACTGAGAGGGTTTAAAACACAAGTGACAGATATTATTTAAGTTTCTTCTATATCTTTTAAGTCCAGATATTGTCTTACAAGTGTTTTGACATATGACACAAGTTTGCCAAAATGTCTCTTTTATGGTGAGCTCAACTCTGGTAAGCGACAACAACATAAGCCAAGGAAAAGGTATAAAGACTTTGTGAAGGAAAACCTGAAGAAACTAAATATGAACAAAAGTGATTGGGAAAATGATTCTCTAAATCAGAACAAGTGGAGAGGTGCTGTCAGGACTGGTTGTAATGCATGGGAGGAAAAGATGATACACCACTCTGAACTTAAAAGGACCTGTCGTAAAGGAACAATTAGAACTCTAATCCACAGTGAACACTGGGTATGTATTATGTATATATATATACGTATATAATATATATATATATATATATATATATATATAGGAAAATGAAAAATAATAATAAGGCAGAATACTAAACTGAAAGCATATTTTAATATAGATTTCTAACCGGCTTTCATTGCATGGCAAATTTTCAAGAAGAGGGAGAATGAAAATGTTTTTTACAAAAGAGTAAAAAATGAAAAAAATTATATATAAAAAAAATAATATATAAAAAAATAAATATACCAATACAT
>NC_068983.1:78837104-78852430 GCF_001194135.2 Octopus bimaculoides
TGTGTGTGTGTGTGTGTGTGTGTGTGTGTGTGTGTGTGTGTGTGTGTGTGTGTGTGTGTGTGTGTGTGTGTGTTATGTGTGTGTGTGTATATATAAACACTTTTACTTGTTTTAGTCATTTGACTGCAGTCATGCTGGAACACCACCTTGATAAATGTATATTTGCATGTGTGTATATATATATATATAAGTCTAAGGTCCTGGTAGAGTGTATAGTTAGGGTATTTCTAGAGAAGCACTCAACCTGAATACTGGGCTATCAACACTGTCAGGTTCCAGGCCAGTGCTGGAATTCCTCAGGAGTAGAGAATCCAAGTCTCACAGCGATGACACTGTGAGATGGGTTTGGTAAAGAGCAAATAATCCAAATGATAAGAAGAAGGCGAAAGAAAATTCATTAACACATCTTTAATGATTTGTTACAGTTGTTTCTGTGCAATGCCAGTTCATACAAAAATGCACGAGTTTAGATATTAGAGAGGCACTTCATCAGACTTGCATCAAAGGTATGCTGTCACATTGTGCGTCTTCCAGACCTTGTTTATATATACTCTGCACTTTGTATGAAAAGATACTTTGCTACGAATAGAGAAATTTGTTGACATTCCCTGTCGACAAATCCTCAGCAGTCCTGTGGAACAAAAAAATACCTTAATTGAAAAGAGTTACAAAAGAAATTGAGATTTAATCACATGTTTCTATTTTCATGGTTACAATATTAAAAAGAAGACACTGAAGTCAAAGTTCTTTCTGTTACCTAAAGGCACTAGACAAACTTCTTAGACTCTGATATATTAATATTTATTCTGATACATGTAATAATTGTGATGGATAAATTAATAGTTTTCTTGTTGTTATTGATGATATGTTTTCAGTAAACTATTGGGTTTTGGAGTTATTGTAAAATAATATCTCAGTACTTGCTGCACATTTGTTTAACTCATGCTAGCATGGAAAAACGGATAATACCTTTAGGTAACAGAATGATCTTTGACATAAGATGACACTATCTTTTAATCTCATTTTAACCTTAAAATTAGAAACATGAAATGAAATTTTTGTTTCTTTTCTTATTCAGCAATGCATAGGTTTCTCCAAACATGCTGAATCAGTGATGAGAAAATTGTGTTGTTGTATAATATTGCATGAAAAATTAGAATATTTTGAAACAATAAATCATTTGAAGTTAATTGCTCAGGAATGCTATTTATCTGAAAAACAACATTTAGGTTTGTGTTAATATATTTAGTATAGTTGGCATTAACAATATAACTGAAAATACTTCTGAACTAAAGAAAAAGTATCATCAAATTTGCCACAAATATTATTAAAATCATTCTTGCAATTATGTGAGATAATTCTGGATGTGTTTCAGTTTTATTAGACCTCTTCAGTGAAGCATAAACGTCGTTGTATTTGTCACAGTAATGATGAGAAAATCAATAAATAGTGATGTAATATTGTTTAGCACTCTACTATTTATTTATGACATCCTCAAGATTATATATAACTGAATCAAAAAAGAAAAAAATGATTGAAAGATACAAAGAAAAACAATACAATTACATTAGAAAATAGAACATTTAGCTTTTTGCAGGGGGATGTTATGATAACAGATAACAAGTTAACTCTATAACAACTATTGTTAATCATTCTTGGTGCTTCAGATATTATGCTCGTATGGGAAGAAAACAATAAATTTGAAAGCTTGGATAAAGCCCTAAGGATTCTTTACATGTAAACAATATCATTGCATGCAAGAAATTGTAATATCTGGCAGTTATTTCAAAATAATTGACATGTGAATAATTTATGTACATGTATGTCAGAAGATTTGCTATTTTAACATCAAACTATTTCTTTTTCTTGAATAAGCTAGAAAAGATAATTGGATAGTATTTTTCTACATACTGACAATTTAAATGTTATAAGGTTAAATCTATTTTCCCAACACTGTGTTACCAAAGATTAGACCGCCTGAAAAATATTTGTATAAAGATAAAACAAATGAAAAACATAAAAGAACATTTATGCAGGTGTGTACGCGTGCATAATAATGTATTATAAGAATAGACCTAAGAAGTGTTGGTAAATAGTTGTACTGTTACAAGTCAGCCCTATGAGGGACAGAAAAGGGACCAGCTGCTGGAAAGCTGCAAATACACAGGCCTCATGGCTAGTTTGTTTGCAGCTAACCTCAATATCAGGTCATGCAGCAATATTCTGCAATATCTGTGGTCATGTTTGTGCTGGTACCTTTGATCTATAATTTTTCAAGAGTGCAATGCATCATGAAAGAAACTGCTTCATTATATCTGAAAACAAATCTTTTTTCCATTATGGCATCATACTTAATTACCAGTGATAACTAAATAGCATAACAACACATAAATTAAGCTGAAGTAAACACAATGAATAGTTGTAAACAAATTATCTTTTATAGAATATCTCTTGTGGTCTCAGAAAATAGACATCAGTTGGTCTAGTATCGATCCTATATTGGGATCTCATCAGGATCTGAAAACATATATGACTCTTTATGGAGACATTGCATTTATAACCATTACAATTAAGAACATCTCTAAATTGGATAAACAATTTACATAAGAAATGCATTCTTGGCAGCTAGTTCAATTAATTCACTGGTGATACAATATTCTGTTTTGATGTTTTAATGTTTTAGAGAATAAATCTAAGGTTTTAACTCTACACATAGTTTTATAAATTAAACTGAATTAAAAACATTGTAGAGGTAGAAAGAGCAACCAGCCAGCCCAGTTTCAACCCTTTACAAGGATCAGATCAAAACCTGGACACCTACATGTAGTTGTACACATGAATATTGAATATGTGTGTATATATATATATATATATATATATATATATATATATATATATATATATATATATATATATATATATATATATACATATATGTATACATATATGTATACATATATAAACTAGGGAATACCCAAAAGTAACTGGAAATGTTCTCTATGGGACAAGCCCGTTGTAGTTCAGGCTTCCACTACTAGAAACAACTTTATGCAACCCTCAGGTATTAAAACAATGGTGATGAGAGTGAGTATGTATAATTATGCATGTACATACATATGTATGTATGTATGTATGTATATATGTATGCATGCATATATGTATGTATGTTTGTATGTATTTTTCTATTCTCTTTTTAATTTAGAGTGAATTTTGACTGACCACCTACTCAGTAGCAAGGTTGTGAATGAAAGCATCGTTTTTTAACCTTCGTCCTTCAAATCTTAAGGAAGTTTTGCAGATTGTTATAGTCCCAGATATCATGATCATTTGTAGCATATGAATTAAGAATTTGCATTCTCTCACCAAAATCCCAAGTTCAATCATACTTTGGTCTAGATGGGACAGTATGTGTGTGTGTGTGTGTGTGTGTGTGTGTGTGTGTGTGTGAGCCAGGGAAGATAGAATTGATGCAGCAAAATATCATTTCTTGTAGTATTTGTCTCAGGGGCAAAGGTTTTATGTATGCAATGCTTGCACTGCATGTGTTACTATTTTCCCACGATAAATAATTTTTGTGTAAGTATAATTGATTATTGATAATTTTCACTAGATTCATTCTAGTCATATTTACTATTATTTCGCATTCCTTCATTTCTTAGTATAAAATTGTCAACAGAAACATAGGGAAGGCAATGCAAATTCTTTACTGCTTGCTTTCAGTCACAGTAAGAGCTGTGATGTTTTTTTTTTCTTTGTATTCTATTATTTTTGAGAAGGGAAACAAAATATGAGTGGTGAAGAAAGAGAAAGACAGAGAAAGCAGATATTTACTGCTTCACTTTCAGTTGTGTTAAACCAGCAGACACATTGTCAAATTTTTTTCTCTTGAAGTGCTAATGTTTTTACTGTCCTGTGCAGCAGAGATCAAAAACTTGCCTATTCAGAGGAATTTCCTAAGGTTTTCCTCATAGTCAGACAAATATAGACGAGAAATTTGTTTTATTGCTTTCTGCTATATTTTTTATGATTATTTGGTACCAAAGAGTACACATTTTAACTTTTATCCTCTACTTGTTTCAATTAGTAGATTGTGGCCATGCTGGTGCACCACCTTAAATAATTTTTAGTCTTATGAATCTACCCCAGTACTTTTTTTAAGCCTGGTGCTTATTTTTTGGTCTCTCATGCTAAACTGGTAGTTATGGTAACGTAAATACATCAACGCTGTTTGTCAAAGCATTGGTGAAGGACAAATACAGATACAAAGATACACACACATGTATATATACACACAAACACACACACACACACACAAGGAAAAAAAATACGATAAAAAACATAGAAGGTTTGTTTTACGAAACTAAAGAACATACTTAAATTGTCATGATAAAAGTATTATACAATATTATACAAATTCAAATTTTCCCTCTAAGAAAATGACTGGTTTTGCTGAAACCTTTCAAATTTTGAGTGTTAGATGCGATTCGAAATGAGAAATATTGTTTGTTGGAATGTGATAGTTGGTAACTAAGGTATTTTTCAGTAAAAGGGAGATAAATCTGTAATTTTCAATATGAGTTTATATTCAGTTCTGGCTTATATTTTTTTATAAATGAGGTCTCTTTATTTTATCGTACTTGGGTTGAGGTCAAAATAGCACATTGATATAACAGGAAGATTAGGAACTGTGGTTGCAGTTGTTCTGCACGTCTGTCAATGTGTTCACTGAGATGTATCTGGTGATATTGTGGGGAGGAGATCAGTTATCTGTGAACTGTACATCTATGTCTAAGGAACTTTTCAGTGGAATCTATATAGTTTTTATGACAACCCGAGCATCTTATGACATAAATGATGTTTTCAGAGGCACAAGTGAAATTGGATTTAATTTTGAATGTTTTCCCTTGGTTAAAATGGTATTCAAATCCTTCCAAAAGATTGGGCCATTTTCTGCAGTCAGGTCGACCACATTTTTTTTGCTCTTGCATATATATACGACAAGTTTTTTTCAGTTTACCTCTATCAAGTCCACTTACAAGGTTTTAGTTGGCCCAAGGCTAGAGTAGAAGACACTATTAAAAGACTGGACCTGGAACCATATAGTTTGGAAGCAAACTTCTTTCCACATACACACTCTGGCTTTCTAAAACGATTTAACCAATGGAGAGAGTATTTTTGATCCCTTCTTAAGACTTGGATTCAGTCATGTGAGCCCAGAGTTTTCTTGACTATTTCACACATATCTCACACATATTTCACACTATTTCACACATATTTCCCAAAAAGAAGAAACAAACAATTTGTGTGTGTGTTTGTGATTAAAAAGTAAAATTTTCGTCTAATCGTTCATGTCAATGCTTTAAAATTTAATTTTAAATATTTGAAGTTATTTAAGAAAGGTTACATAAAAAAGTAAACTAACACGTAAATTATTTATTAGCATAAAGCTCCGATTCATTTAAAAAGATTATAACCTGGTAGAATTTCTCATGCTCTTAATCACACCTCACCCCCACCGCCAGGATGGCAAAAGGGTCAATTAGTTCAGTTTTCTCTCTACTTTCCCCAACTTTGAAACAGACAAGAAGAATATTATCATTCTTGGAAAAGAGAAATCAAAGCTTACGCTGAAAATCAAAACTGAAGTGGGCAGCAAGGAATGTCATTGTTATTTCCCTTAGAAGTACAGTAATCCAATCCCTCACCATATTGTGGTTCAACTAGCATGCACTCAGCAGATCGTGGTTCACCTATCGCTTACTTAGTACATCATGGATTTTTCTGACTAATATATGTAAATTTATATCGCAGACTCCTTAATAAATTGTGGGTTTCTGTGGCCGATAAGTATTTATATTTTTTTATATTTTAATTATTTCTGCGGTAAAATAAGTATTTTCACACGTAAAAATTAATAAATTTATAAATAAGCTTACCCTTAAAATCAAAACTGAAGTGGGCAGCAAGGAATGTCATCGTTATTTCCATTAGAAGTACAATAATCTAATCCCTCGCCATATTGTGGTTCAACTATCATGCACTCAGCAGATCATGGTTCACCAGATTTTTCTGGCTAATATATGTAAATTTATACTGCAGACTCCTCAATAAGTTGTGGGTTTCTGCGGCCGATAGGTATCATATTTTTTTTAGATTTTAATTATTTCTGTGGTAAAATAAGTATTTTCGCACCTAAAAATTAATAAATTTATAAATAAAGATAGAATATAGTTCCTCACTGTATAACTCAGTAAGTAAAATATATTAAAAGAAAATACGTAGTGTACTGAAGATGAGTAAACAAAGTGCACATACTCTATGGAAAACGAAACTGGGAAGGCGAGTGCTTGGTAATGTTTTGCATTTATGATAAAATGAATAAATACAAATTATAAAAACGATTAAAAAATATATACAGTACAGTACTGTTTCTACTTCGTGGATTTTCACCTATAGGTTTTGGAACATAAAACCCACGATAGTCAAGGGATTACTGTATTATGAGTAGTCTGAGTGAATGACGAAATGACCCATTCTGAACAAATTTTTCTGCTTCCCATGTCTATTAGTTTGCCAGTAAAAGAACACATTTTCTCAACTTTGAATTGATATTGAAAACGAATATCACTTTCAAATGATATTCAAAACGAAATCATTTAAGTGTGTGGCTCTTACAAGTGAAGTTGTAATTATGCCAATGATCGAAAAAAAACCCACAGCATTTATTGCTGTTATATTTGATGAGACTACAAACCTTCGAATGAAATCTTAATTGTTGCATGTTTTGCGATTTACTGATGAGAAGGAAAGGCTTGAAGAAATGTTTAGAAGAGATCAGTGTCAATAGAGACAGAAAACCTGCATCACTGACAGAAGTTGTACATTGTTATACACATTCACTTAATTTGGTACTGTCTCAATCAGCTTCAAGAGTTCACGAATGTCAAATTAACTTCGTAATTCTAAAAGGAATTCCGACTTTTTCCTCAAAGTTGACAGCTTGAACAGTCCCTATTGGATGAAATTTCTTGGAGATGATTTTAAAGTTATATGTACGATACTCAAGTTACTAACTACTTCAAAATGGTGCATCATAGATGAGGGAAACTGTTTTTATTTTCAGACTCTCCATATTTCACAGAATATAACACTATACTTTTCACAGAAAACGGAGGAAGGTGAAACACTAAAAAATCACCCTACCCCCACCAACCTCTGTAGGTGGGGTATTGCATGCCCTAGTTTCCTAGTCGTCTTTCACCACTGATTTGTTTCCACCTTTTCACATTGTTTACCTCTGAGCCAACATTACCTTTCCTCTTACCAAGTTTGATAGAACATGCACCAGATAATAAACTCATATCAAATTTTGGCTAGTTGATTCCATCAATCCCTTATTTTATCACCCCCAAAAGAATGAAATGCAAAGGTGATCTCAGCAGAGTTTGAACTCAGAACATAAAAACAGACAAAATGCTGCTAAGCAGTTTTGTCTGGCATGCTAATGATTCTTCCAGCTTACCACAATAAATTAGAATTGATATAATCAAATAAAAATCCTTGATGGTGGTGGCTCAGCATGACCACAGACTGTTGATTGAAACCAGTAAAAGAAGAGAGGAATACATTGAAAATATTTTTAGCTTCTTCTGTAAGATGTGTGATTTTTTTTTTGTACTAACTTTTTATTCTTACAAAAGAAACAGAAGATCATTTTTAGTTGAATATTCAATAATACCTGGAAATGATGAGAAATGAGACAAAAATTGGAGAAGGACTAAAGATGAGGTTTTTCTATATAGATCAGATATCTCCTGCTTTAATATGTAATTCAAACTATAGTTTCAGAGAAACAACTATCCAAATGTCATGTCAAGAATGTTCTCTTTCAAAAATAAGGACCAGTATCAACGAAGTAATTTGAAACAAAGAAGCAGACTTATTATTTCTAAAACAGGAAATCCAAACCACAGTGAGTAAAGTTACCAATAGTACTATTCTATACTGGTTACGACGTCAGTTATGACAATGAGTGTTCCAGTTGATCAGATCAAAGGAACAGCCTGCTCATGAAATTAATGTGCAAGTGGCTGAGCACACCACAGACACGTGTATCCTTAACATAGTTCTGAGGGAGATTTGATGTGACACAGAATATGACAAGGCTGACCCTTTTCAAATACCAGTATTACTCATTTTTGGCAGTTGAGTGGACTGCAGCAGTGTGAAGTAAAGTGTCCGGCATAAGGACACAATATGCTGCCAGGTATTGAATTCATGTTCTTACAACCATGAGCCAAATACTCTAACCACTGAGCCATGTGCCTGAATGCATTATGTATGAATCATATGCAACTTCCGGGTATGGTTGTAAAATTAATAAAGCTTACTTTGCATTTATGAGGTTTTGAGTTCAAACCATTCCATAGCAACTTGTCTTCATAACCTCAAGTCAGTCAAAACTTTGTGAGTGAAATTTGGGTGAGAGTAACTGTGAGGAAATCTGTGGCAAAGACTATTCCTGTTTTTAGTCTTTTGATTTAGATTACTGTCTAAATTTTGGGTGTTGTTAGTGGAATTCACATTATTGCTGGCATTTGGGCCTGGTCACCGGTCTAAGAATAGATTTCTCCCTTGTCTCTTGTCTCAGAGGCCCTCTGTGTGTATGTGTGCATGTGTGTATTTGTGTGTGTGTGTGTGTGCAAAATATTTCAATTCATTGATAAATGGTAGTAATAATTAAATAATATAGGTACAAAGATACCTTAGAATAATCACTTTTAAAGCACCAGTGATCTTCAATTCCAAGTACATCTTTCTAGCCAGACCTCCATACTAAAATAATCATAACTGTCAAAATAATTAAATGACTCAGTTCATCAAGTAAGATGCAAATGACCATAACCTTTACACCCTAAACATATAATTAGCGCATATAGAGAAAGCTTTCAAGAAAGATAATAGTGGCACTATGTATAATACCACCTAATATATCTTCACTGGGGTTGTTAATATTGTTATAGTTGTCATTGAGTGGTCTTTCGGTGCAGAATCATTGTAAGTTATGAGCCTTGATTAAGCTATAAATTACTGTCTTTCCACAATCAAGTCAGTTCTCTAAACATTGACTAAGAAGGCAGCATGTACGGACTCTCAATTTGAATCCTTAAAAAGCAACAAATCTTTTCAATCTGGGTTTTTCTCCAGCAGAAGCCAGGGTATGGTTAATGCAATTTCAAGACCAAATAATTTTAGCAATAATAAAAGAAAGGAAAAAGAACAGTTATTCTTGTCTACGAAGATTAATGGTTGATAAGCTGAAATTATTGGAAACCAAGCAATGGAAAAATGGGTCAATAAATTTAGTTTAATTGTAAATTCATAAACCACATTTTGTAAAGTGAATCAATTAATGGAAAATTTTGAACAAGAGATAATTAAACTGACTTTGATTTCAAGATTTTATTTTATATATGCAAAAAGGAAGGTGTGGAAATCTAGATTTAAAAAATGGTGAGTTAGCATCAATAAGAAAGTCTGAGGTATCTGCTGAATTGGAAACATTCTCTAAGTCTCTTAGTTCAGAGTTACCCCTCTATGATATCTGTTGCTGATGAGAAGAAAAGTACTTTGAAATACATGCATCCACTAGTCTACTAAAGGGTGCTCTGAATTGACCATGGTGTTTTTATGCATTTTTGTCTCCAGTGAGAATACTTTTTGATGACAAACTGCAGTAAAAAACCTTAAAGGTCCAAAATATCTCTCAAATATATTTCAACTAGCATTATGTTTATTTCTCTCTCAGTCACAACTTAGCACAGGAAAACAATCATCATAGAAAAAAATGCTCTTGCTAGTAATAAACATTCTGATGATAATAAACTTTCAGTTGTGCAATATCAGTTACAATAACAACAGCAGAAGTACATATTTATCAATTGTTTGGAGACTTAAATAAGGTGTCTAACATTCATACTAAAGTGTCATAAATGGGAAAAACTAGATCACCTTTCCAAATATTGACAGTCAGTCCCTACCTACAACATCAATGAAGATTCATACAAATATAGCATTGCTTCCATGATCAATGTCAATAATATAGATCTTCATATTAAAGATATCTACTATAAACTGAATGATATTCAAATGAAAATAGATAGCAGCCGATCTTGTTTGGTTGTTACAAATTCCTTTATCAATAAGATTCACATGACATTAATTCACCAGCCAAAATCTTTAACAACTTATGATGGTTCAGTATTGAAAATGAAGGGAACTGTAATTGCTAATATTCATATTCAAGTTTATGGAATAGGAATTTGTTGCAAAAGTTCTCCATATGACTTTGCATTAATTGAAAGTGACATATCAAGCTACATTTTGTTTTAATGTTAACAGTTATTTAGCCATTATGAAGAGTTACATAACTAGTATTACATATAAATATCTTGAGTATAATGAGATAACTTCTGCTCATAAAATACCTTTCCATTTACAAACTGAAGTTATGTCAGAGTTAAGTAACCTCAAGCATCTTGGTGTAATATTACAGTTATCAGAATGTCAGGTGTGGTGAAGGTATGAATGATATACGGATTGCTTAGAATGTGTGTAGATTACAAAGTTCACCTAAATGCAAATATTGACACATTGACCCTTTACCAACTATTGATTATACATTCTCTGAAATGAAGAGAGTGAAGTTTTTCTCTGCAATGCATATTGGCAAATATGTGCTATCAATACCTCTAATGATATATATCATGTAAACCATTTACAGATTGGTCTTAAACATCTATTAACATATTTCAAGTGTTTAGAGAATGAAATGAAAGATATTCAAAGTGTTCAAATATAATGAAGTGGTATTTTATAAATTGAAAACTTGATAAAAATTAAAGCAGAGGAAAATTTCTAGCCTTCATAAACTGAGCATGTTTAATTCCATTGTAGATAAAGAAAAATCAGTTACTTACTGTTATTTTAGGAATCATTGTATTGTTAAGTGGCATCATGCCATCAAGATCATTGGTGGAGGGAAAAGTTGCTGTGACAAGAAACAGTTACTGAGGATCAAGTCTTTTTTATTTAGTGCAAACAACTAGCTTGAGTATTCAAGGCACAATTGTTAGCATAACTACTATTGAAAATTATAGTTGCGAACCTTACCAAAGTATACCATAATGCCCCTGGATCGGAATTTCTAGTAAGGATTTCTTAGCAATTCCCAACACTTTAATGGTTGTGTCCTTAAAGTATTTTTCAATCCTTGCTGACCAATGATGAAATCCATGTGGTGGAGTTATGATTTCCTCTTCAATAACAGGATGAAAATTAGACTGCTACAGCTTCCATTCAAATGTTTGTTGAGCCTAATTTCTCAGAATGTCATTGCAGCAATTATCAATGGAACCATTTTTAGTGGACTGAAAATTTGCCTGGACTAGATTTCTTTAATGTATCAACAACAGAGTAATTAGCAAATGTATGGAACCATAGTTTTATTAATTTTTTGTAGAGCTCAGTCTTCTGAATGGGGCTATATCTTTAGTTGACAAAGTGTCATTTCAAACATCTGGGTATCTAATAATCCTTTCTACTACAAGCACAAGGTCTAAAATTCTGTGAGAAGGGATTAGTTAATATCATCAACCCTAGTGCTCAATCGGTACTTATTTTATTGACCCTGAAAGAACGAAAGGCAAAATTGATCTCAACAGAATTTGAATTCAGAACATAAAGATAGACAAAATGTTAACAGCATTTTGTCCAGCATGCTAACAATTCTGCCAGTTCACTGCTTTCCTCTGGATACCAAATAACAGCAGAATATGAGTAGTATCAAGCAGTTTAGCAGTTTAAGAGGATCAAACCATCTGAACTAAACTTTTGCATGGACAAAGCCATCCAGGTAAAGACTGTTTTGTTGATTAGAAACACTGAAAGTTAAATAGTCTTTCATGAATTTTCAGGCTGAATCATGGACCTAACTACAGTTTCAGTGGAAAGGAGGAAACAAATTTCCTAAAGATATCACAATTTTGCTTTTCTGACAGCTTTCTTGCATGAAGAACAAGTGTTATTGTTCTCCATAAAGTTCCATTTAATCACTTGCTACTTGACTATTTCCTGTAAATGGAATAGAGATGTTTTACTTCGGGCTATATAATTACTTTCTCAAAAGATAAAAGACATTGAGACATAAAAAGGGATCCACAGTTTGAGTGGGTCAAAGATGAAACATCAAACATGAAGAATATATTCTGAGATGCTCGAAGGATTTTGGGCCTTAATAAGTTTTGGCTTAATGAGGCTTTCATTTTGGAAAGTGCTATGCATTCATAACATCGTTTTTAAACATTTTCCAAAGAAAATAGTCTTTAGATCTAATTCAGTAATATGTAATCGAGTTACTCCAGGAGGGAACAAAGGGAACAAAAGCTTCGGTAAATCTGTGATTCTAAAAGATGGTAAAGAGGAGAATCTGGAAAGAACATCAGCAGTTTTGTTATCTTTTCCAAATATGTGTCAGATATCATTATTTAAGAACGGTGATACAAGGATTCTAAAGAACAATTTTATCTCTGTTTTCCCTTTACTTTTGTATGAGACCACAACTATGAAGTAAAAAGAAAATTCATTTCCTAATGCCTTTTTTATGATAGCCAGAGCCATCTTTTCGATTGATGATGGATTTTAGCTCAGAGCAGGAAAGAGGTCTGGAGAAGAAAGTAACAGGTTTATTACATGGTGTAAGAATATCCAAAATTATAATTCCGGAAACATCAGTTTTAAGATGCCGTGTAATTTCAAGTTAAATGGGTGAGAGAGTTTTAGGTAGATTGTGGTCTCATACAAAAGTAAAGGGAAACAGAGATAAAATTGTTCTTTAGAATCCTTGTCGCACCATTCTGATGTCATTTTTCATAATTGTTAAATAAGATTTACTAGGGTTTGAACTTAGTTCCAAGAAAAGGGACACTGCCTAAACAAACTTAGGAGTCATTCTTATTTAGAATTGCTTGGTGCTGTGTAATCAACATGACATTTTAATTTTTTCTGGTCAGGCTACAAGGAATTATTTTTTAGGTAACAAGTGAATAATTGATGGAGAAAATTAATTTTTTTCCATTCCCACAGTTAAGTACAAAGATGACTGACTTAGTGCAGGATCATTCAAATTAAAATTTATATAGTGACTCTAAAATCAAATCATAACAAATAAATGAAGAAACTTAGAAAAGAAGCATTATTACAAAAGACCATTCCTTAGTGCTTAAAATTATTTGAACAACCATAACAACAAGCCGTTTATCCCAGAGATATTCAGAGTGAATATTCTTGTGAAAATACAGACCATTCATATGGTCATTTAACCAGTAATACAAAAGTCAAGGAGTTGTATAAGATGGCCTTATCATATTCAAGGAAACAGGATATAAAATCATGTTTGCAATGTCAAAACTTTTGATTTTCAGGAATTTCAAATTGTGACACCTGACTCGTATGAGCCAATGAGGAAGCTCTCACATGTTCCTTTGATCTGATAAAATATAGTAGCCAAATTTCAATCAAATTACACCCCAGGGACAAAGTTGGATAATGTAGTACTGAGTTCCTTGCACAGAGGAAGCAGACAGGATGGACACAACTGAAATGCTTTTGATTGTCAGTGTGCTCAATCAGTGTTGATCAGCTAAACAATAATTTGATCAGTAAGTAAAGCTTGCTAAAATAATTCATATTAATGATGTTTATGTAAAAGATTTTGGAAACATTTCGAAATGTTGAATTATTTTGCTTAGGGTTTGTAGTCTTGCAAGTTACTTGACGACCTGCAGGTGGCATGAAAAAGTATACTCTGTATACTCCGTAAAGTGGTTTGTGCTATGAAAGGCAGCCAGCCATGAAAGCCATAAAGATACTGGCACATGATGCAGCCTTTGAGCCCATAAGTTCCTGCCAAACTGTCCAACCCATGCCAGTATGGAACATAAACATTAAATAATGACAACGACAATGATGATGGTGGGGGAAACAGTGGCAATAGTGATGACAACAATGATGGTGACAATGATGATGATGATGATTGAAGCTTTCTCCAATTCTGATAGAAAGGTTGAGATATTAAAGTTCAAGTTAGCTGAAATATTTTTTTAAATATGGCGTTTCAAACACTCAGATAATGGTGCTAAATTTGTTGCCTTAAAGCAATTCTTTAACTCAGTTGGTTGCAATAAATTAGAATCACAAAATATATTGCTACAAATTAAATGGCCTCGCAGAAAAGGAGGATCAAACAATAAAGCAAGCTATGAAATATCATCATCCCAGAATTGCTAATTTTGATTTATATTTGTACAAGATAGATATTAATCATGGAACTGCCACAGGTGGCTTTAGAAAGTCTCAATCTGAAAAATTAATCGGAAGGAATCTACAAATTGCTACAAATTCATTTTTCTGAAATTGGTGAAAAGGTTTCACGTAAGTTGATGTAGTGACGTCATATTGGCACCAAAAAGCATAGGCGCCATTGCTGAATCCTTAACCACGCATGCGTGGGTTTCAACATCGAAGCGTTCCTGCTATTATTCGGTCTCTTACCAAGCCTGACAGCGACCAAGCAAGACGTCTAAGCAAGCTCTCCCATTTGAATGTGGTTGAACCAAGTTGTCTCTATAACGACACCAGCTCGAAGAACCGTACATCTACATTTGAGGCTACTCTAAAACCGGACAATTAGAAGCTGTTTTATTTTCCACCGTACAATAAATATTTGTTGTTGTTGATCAGTTTGGAGTTTCTGCATTCAGTTCTGTTCCAATTTAATGTAGGAAAGTTAGGTGTATATCTAAAGATATATAACCCACTCTCCTAAAATGTCATTTGCTACTGCAGCTAATTACATTGTTAATTCTGGACACAGCATTGCCTGTATAAAAAAGATAACTGATTATGTCTCAGTTTGTTTCATTTGAACAGCTTGTACCATTGCTGACAGCTGCTGATGAAAATAATATTATTCAATCTTCCCTGTAAAAGATGACATAACAACTGACTCATGATGTAACAGAGGATAGCTAAATAAGGTTTAGATATAAAACAGTGACAGATACTACATAGAACAGAAAATGTTACTATATCATCAGTTACAATATAGGTGCAGGAGTAGCTGTGTGATAAGTAACTTGCTTTCCCACTGTGTGACACCTTGGGCAAGTGTCTCCTACTATAGCCTCGGGCCGACCAAAGCCTTGTGAGTGGATTTGGTAGATGGAAACTGAAAGAAGCCCATTGTATATATGTATACATATATATAT
>NC_068983.1:78852440-78866048 GCF_001194135.2 Octopus bimaculoides
GAGACCGATAGAATAAGAACTAAGCTTACAAAGAATAAGTCCTGAGGTCGATTTGTTCAACTAAAGGCGGTGCTCCAGTATGGCCGCAGTCAAATGACTGAAATAAGTAAAAGAGTAAAGAGAGTAAAGAGTAATATTCTTAGGAATTATCACATTTGTACAGAAATTCAGAAACCATTGTGTTATTGAGAGAAATAATAATATTTCTTCTGTGATCTCACCAAGGTCAACTTTATCTTTCATCATTCATCAGGTAATAAAATAAAGTATCAGCCATACAGTGGAGTCAATATAACTGATTAATTCCACCTCACCAAAATTCCAGGTCTATATACAAAAACTAGCTGAAGTTTTGAAGCATCAAACAACTTGTTCTATGATTCTTCTTTCAACTCATTGTATTCTGTGTTAAAATCACATTCAGATTAACTTTGTCTTTTAGTATTTCAAGGTCAATCAATGACATAAAGTACCAGTCAAGTACTATGTTACTATGCTTGATGTTACCAACGAACCCCCTACCCCTACCCTCAAAATTTCTGGCCTACCATTTAAATTAGCAGCAATTGTTATTGTTGTAGTCACTTTGATTATATTCAATATGAAATTCATTTTGAGTTATGGGTTGTTATATTCCTATAAGTTACTGACATTCCACAACAGCAAGAATTCAATAAACATTAAATAAGAGTGCAAAAGGGAGGGGGAATATACATGGTCTCTCTATCTGAGTCCTTTGAACAAAACAATTGACCCTATCAAATGAGGGATATCGTTAACTTTATTATCTTTACCATTAATACATTTGTATTAATAAAGTGCTGGTATGAAAATTTTCTTCTTCACATATGTTAATACAAAAATAGCAGTCATTAAAGTACTTGCCTTATTAATATGTTATCTCTTATGTAATAATCTCAACCGCAATAATCATTGAGTTTCATTTGGCAGTTTAATATCTCATGGTAGACAGATTGTTCAGTTACTACTTCCTTTAACAATAATTATGATAGTTCCACTAATTTGAACATGTCAATCTTACTTCCTACTTTACAGACAAGAATAATTAATAACACCTCTTAACCAACTCAAATTTCCAACATATACAGACTTTGTCTTCCTTTCCAGTAACTCTTCTTCCTGGGTTCTTCCTAGCTTTGAAGTGTCTACCCTTGTAATTAAAAGACCATCAAACAATTATATTCACATATTTTACATTTTAATAATGTTTAAATCAGGACCTTACAAGTAAATTACATGAATAGATAGGAACTTTGACAAATTTTAACAGTTCTGCTAGTGTTCTCAATGAAGAGTGTTGTTGTTATCGTTGTTGTTGTTGTTGTTGTTGTTATCGTTGTTTAACCACAGGTCAGTCATTATTCCTTAGTCCTATAATCAAAGTCATTTCATCCATGACCTCCTTAGCTGTTTTTAGATATATCTTTAGGAGTACTTAATCCAATATATGTTTTCTTTTTCTTTTTTCATTTTTCATTTTTTTGGTAGGTAGAAAGATGTGATTTGAGAGAAATTTGGCTGCTATTAAATGCAGATAAAATGAACCCATAGAATCCCCAGGATCCACTTATCCAAGTACCATGCAGTGGGGATCAAACCAGAACAATGGAATTACAAAAATAACATCCTGACCAGCATGACCACATCATAACAACCCAGTATATATCAATGATTGAAGCCTACTAACTGAGTGTTTGACCAGGAATAAAATGAGTGGCAAAATACATACATGTTCTGACTCACTGTATTCCTTACATTTGATGCATGGCCCCAAAATACATTGTATCACATGGAGATATTTACTTCCTTTACTTTTTCTTTTCTTGTTATCTAAGAAGTAATACTTTAATTATATATTTCTTTTAGTTGTTTTATTAACCTCATTGTCCAAAGAGCTTTCAACAACTTATTCAACAGCAAACATGAACAAAGCTTTCCTCTTAAGATTAAAATGATGTTTCTGATATTTTAGTTTTTCTTTTCTGTTTGTCATCATCCCACATATTGTCAGAGATATTTGCAACAGGCAACCAATGATTACACAACCAAATATATTACTTTCATGATTCAGGATTCCAAAGAATATTTTACATTTACAAGTTTTTGTTTCATTTGTTTTTGTTTTTGTGGGATAGGTTGATATCGTGGATTTGGGGAAAATTTTAGTCACTGATTATAATTTTCCAAAGAGTCAATCACTTGTTCAGTGCATTAATAATTGTGATGGTGATAAAGGAATGTCCTTGTAATCCAAGTGAAATAAATAATGTTTTAATACCAGGAGATTAATGTTCTCTACATCTCCCTGTTTCTCTCTTTTCTCCCTCTCTCCGCTTCTCTCTCTCTCTCTCTCATACACACATACACACATGTAATACATACTTCAGAGACGATGAAATAATAAGTAATATATGAGAGTTAACATCATTATTGTACCATAATATCCAATTATTCTCCAAAGAAATATTGGAGAATGTATTCCTAGATATACTATGACTGAAAATAAGACAGGATAGCATGACCACAGGTCTGTTTGTTCAGATCTTACATCTGAGGTTCAAATGGGTGCCATGCTAGGGTACTACCCTAGAAAGGTAATACATATATCACTTAAGGCTCAGAACGATTTAACATCTGATTCTAAACACAAATAAAGTCATTTAAACAATCACTCATGATTATATACAACTGTTATACTTTGTCCTCCCTCTTTGTGTAATTGTCTCTATTACCATTACTATGATTCCTGCTCTTATGAACTAACAAGTATAATCGTTTTCCATGTGTGGAAGAGATTTAAAGGGGAAGAATAGAGGTGAAGAAGGATAACTCTGTCTAAATAAAGTTAACTATTGTGTTGGCACTCCGTCGCTTACGACGTCGAGAGTTCCAGTTGATCCAATCAACGGAACAGCTTGCTCGTGAAATTAACGTGCAAGTGGCTGAACATTCCACAGACACGTGTACCCTTAACATAGTTCTCGGGGATATTCAGCGTGACACAGTGTGACAAGGCTGACCCTCGAATTACAGGCACAACAGAAACAGGAAGTAAGAGAAAGTTGTGGTGAAAGAGTACAGCAGGGTTCGCCACCATCCCCTGCCGGAGCCTCGTGGAGCTTTTAGGTGTTTTTGCTCAATAAACACACACAACACCCGGTCTGGGAATCGAAACCGCAATCCTATGACCGCGAGTCCGCTGCCCTAACCACTGGGCCATTGCGCCTCCACAAAGTTAACTATTATACATATATATATATATATATATATACACAGACACACACATATATAAATATATGTGCACAAGCATGTGTGCATATGTGCCTGAGCATGTGAGGGTGTGTGTATGTATGTATATATATATATATGTGTGTGTATGGAATATAGCACATTCATCAAAAGCACAATCACTGAAAAGACATTCATTGAAAAATATTCATAGAAATACATATTTATTGGAAAACATAGAAAAACAATGAACTTAATGCTGACTAATTTTTTTGTTAAATGATAAAAGAACAAATCATTTTTTAAATGAAATACATTTTCAATTTATTTTCCAGCTATCTGGGGATTTTCTTTTATAAGAAAACAAATATCAATGGAAATATATTGAAACTTAATCTCAACTACTTTTTTTTCACCAACTTTTATAATGATAAGAATAATTTTTTGAATGAAATATATTTTCAATTATTTTCTTTTGTGTATTTGTGTGTGTGCTTGTATTTATTTGTATAGCATTCAATACAATATACATTTGAGTGTTCTTGATTTTTATTAAGTAGTAAGTTATAGCAGTACTGTATTTTCTGGCATACAAGTCAATGTAGTATATAGTGTAAACATGAAGTGAAAACATTCAAACATCACCATTATCTTTCCAAATCTTGCTACATTTCATATGGAACTTTCATAACAATTCAATGGATGCTAGCCTTTGAATGATACTTAAGCAATCGCCGACAATTAATTATTGTGAATCCATTTTGTGACAAGAACGTTAATATTTTATAGCTATTACAACCTTGTCTAGATTTGTAGGTTATAGGTAGTACTTAATATGCTATAGATAGTACTTAATATGCTAACAATTTCTAAATTTTATTGCATTATAAACAACTCAGGTAATTCAAATAAATACTAATAAATCATTGTATTTTTAAAATATGTTTTTATCTATTTCTTTGAAAAATATTAACATTTCAACGAATATTCCATCTTTTCTTTTAATCAATTTATCAATTGACCAATTTGCTTTTCTATGAATATGTCTTTCAGCTAATATGATTTTGACCAAACTACATTTGATGAAACCCATGTTTGAGCATATGTGTGAGCATATATGTGTACATGCCTCTGTGTGTGTTTGTGTGTGTATGTGTTTGTGTGTGTGTTTGTGTGTGTGTGTGATCATGTATGATTGCTTGGACGTTACTTAGATTATGTTATTAAAATTTCTCATAAAAATAAAAAATCATATCTACAGAATGTTTGTAATCAAGTTTAAATACCATGACAGAAGAAATAATTCATTCTTTCATTGTTTTAAATCTGAATTTGATTATATATTTTAAATTCTCAGATATCATGTTCACTGAACTGGATTGTAAACTTTTATAAATTTAAAATATATGTAAACCAGTGTCTGTAGTATGTTTGTAGTATGTATGGAGTACCAATCAGTCAAGTAGCTCTTCTGTTGATGTGATGATCTAGAATGTCTGTGTGCATAGCTTCAGTTCCGTCCGAGGTATAGGGGCCATATTCCACCAGGGGCCTCAGTCAAGTCTTGTAGAGTGTCAATAGCTGTTGGTATTTGAAATATCTTCTGGCTCTAAAGAGAAGGACCAGTCTTTGGGATGTCATCTTAACTATGCTAAAGATATATTTTTGCCAGGAGAGGTAACTGATGATATTGAGGCCCAGCATTTGGGATGACTGTAAGAGATATAGCTGAGGGCTTCCCATGTTTAGAAGGGTTGTGGTGTGATATTTACTTAATATGCATAGTGCAAGAGTTTTTTTTTACTTTTATTATAAAGACAAAATTGTCAATAACTCAGTGGAGGATGCTCTCAAGGTTTCTGTTTATGGAATAAATGCACTTCTGGCAAGTGGGTGCCGCATGTGAGATGCATGTGGGTGATGCATAGTTAAGGAAGGTTAGGAAAAGATGAAGAGTCATGTGCAGTGTCATCCAGAAACTCACACTGTCTATGTGTGTGTGTGTGTGTGTGTGTGTGTGTGTGTGTGTGTTTGAATGTTGCAACTAATAAGTCTCTGACATATTGAAGGAAGAGAACCAAATCCTGAGGAGCAGCAGATTTGATTGAGAGTGGAGCAGAAAGAGCTACATCAATATATGTCATAACAGTACAATCGCATAGGAAACTATTAATCAAAGTGATGAGAGGTGGGTAAAACCCATAGGCAAGAAGTTTCAGTATGGTTGCTAAGAATTTATCAATTTAATGTAGTTATTAGGCCAGCCATAATTGAGTAGACCCTATGATAAAAAGCGTTCCAGCCTTGTCAATAACATCTTCTTTTCAGACATAGGGTTTCTAGGAAGGTGACTGATCAATTGCATTCTGAACAACTGTGTCCATGTTAAATATGTCCTAGTATGCATGTATATTTGTGTTCAAAGAATGCATGTTGTGAGCAACACCTCATAAGAAACTTAATTTATTCTTACGATTGTAACAAGCAATTAATGATTGAAGGTGTTTATTAATAATTTTATTTCTTCGTCATTGGATAATAATTCCGCTTTTCTTATTAGTTTTCACCTCTATGACCATAGCTTTCTCTTTCTGCAATGAGTCGATTAATTTGCAAACAGCAGTATGTTAATAGATAATCAAATTTTGGTAATATAATGCCACTTCTTAAAACTAGGCAAATCATTCACTGTTTGACCAGGAACAATATTTCAAAATGTGAATGAAAAGATTCCTGCTCTCTTAGGTCAACTTCTACGTTTTTGCATGGATAATGTGTGTCATGAATTTAGGTGGTATGGTGCAACTTCAAAGTATGCACTGAATTCAGAGGGTAAATAATGATCTTCATACAGATTCAAGATGTCTTCAATGACATAATTTACTATAAGGAAAGCTTATGCAAAAATACTGGAAAGTTTTTGAATGAATTTTTCATTATCTTCATTATATCATAGTCTTAAATAAGTTACATATTGTCTAAAAATAGATTTTGATGTATGGAAAATATAAGCTTTTTGTTGCATTTAGATGTTTCTGCTGTATACTTTCTTGCTCTAAGTTCAAAATCAATCAGCACTGATCTGGGATTATGTTGAGAGCAAGTTTGTAACAAAGGAATGAATATACAATTCATACAGTACTTAAGAATTATTGAATAGTTGAGTAAAAACTTAGAAATAGTACATTTCTAAATCTCTCAGAGAGATTTATGCAGTAGTGATACAACAGTAGTATTATTCCCTTCATGGGACTGTCACATTAAGTTGACAGCATACAATTACATTTTGAGTAAAAACATTGAAAATATTGACATCTCCATCTTGCATGTGAACATTGCCAAACTCACACGAAGTATGAGGTTGGTCACATGTAGATGTTTATTTATAAGCGGCGCAGGTGCCTAAAATTGCCCTGATTGATAAAACAGTTCCTTTAAGAGACTGGAATAAGATATTTAAAATATATAACACAGAGCTTGTTGCCCAATAATAATAGTTGCATATACTGAAGTGCAAATAACTAGTATGTACAAAGACGGGACACAAATGTCCAAAGACACCACTGATCACAGCACAGTCATCCACAACACAAATACCCTAGAAGTAGCTAGGATTTCATTATTTGATATACTTTATTACTTAAAAACAGAATGGTGTAATTTGAAGGAGATTTGATTGCTATTTATGTTTATTTATTTGATATTTATGTGGCCACAAGAGGATCTTTTATTGGGTTCATTGATTTTACTTGCAGTATTTGAAACAATGCCTGTTTGAAATAGAATAAACTTAAATTATGGTGGGTTTTGATTGAACTTCAATTGTTGTTATGTAGATCAAAAGTACTGTAAATAATGAGGCTTGTAACAATGAAATAGTTGAAGCTAAATCCCATATTCAGCATGCCAGATTATAATATTAATTTAAATAGTGTACCCTTATTTCATTATAAATTTGTTACAGAAAGTCTGATTCATTCACCAGATTTTGAAGTTATGTTTGTTAAGGAGATCAACCATCATGATTTGTTGAGTTTAAATGCAGTGGTTGTTTTGAGTAAAACACTAGAGCAAAAAATACTTTTTTTATGTTAAGCATATGTAGGCACAGGAGTGGCTGTGTGGTAAGTAGCTTGCTTACCAACCACATGCTTCTGGGTTCATTCCCACTGCGTGACACCTTGGACAAGTGTCTTCTACTATAGTCTCGGGCTGACCAAAGCCTTGTGAGTGGATTTGGTAGACGGAAAACTGAAAGAAACCCATTGTATATATGTATATATATGTATGTGTGTGTATATGTTTGTGTGTTTGTGTTTGTCCCCCCAAGATCGCTTGACAACCGATGCTGGTGTGTTTACGTCCCCGTAACTTAGCGGTTCAGCAAAAGAGACCGATAGAATAAGTACTAGGCTTCCAAAGAATAAGTCCTGGGGTCGATTTGCTCGACTAAAGGTGGTGCTCCAGCATGGTTACAGTCAAATGACTGAAACAAGTAAAGAGTATAGCATTGAACAAAAATACCTAACCCCTTAGTGCTATCCTAAATATTTAATTTTATTCTCTCCAAAAATGAATCACGCTTAAACCATTAGCACTCATCTCTCCTCGGTCAACTAACTCATCCAAATTTGTTAGTTTCACTAAATGATTTTACTGGCACACACCACTTGTTTCCTTGGACTCTGGGTTTTAACACATTTATTAGAATTTGTGAGCTAAAAGTTGCTAATACAATCCAATAGGCTTCAGGCTTTTAAGCTTTCTTTATCAAATTATTATGTAAGCAGTAATTGAACCTATTTTTCTGTTTATAGCCCTATTGCATTTTTGTTATAGTCACTATATTCCACTCAAACACTTATGCTATTATCTCACAATCTCTTTTCCACAGTATCCAATAAAACTATTTTCATATGTCAAGCTAAGAAGTGTATTAAGTTTGCTATCATTAAAAAACACATCAGCGTATCCTATTATATTTGTTCCAAAGTTATCACTATTTTACTTTATTATAAATTATTTTATTTGGAATATTAAATGTATTTTCTGTCAGGTACTTTACAGAATATGGGTCTATATTAGTTTGGCTGTTCCCTCATTGCATTGAAATATTAAAATCTTTTTGCTGTTGTTTTTTTATCAGATATTTATTTTTCTTCCACCTGCAGTAATTCTCTCTCTAAACTTAGTTTATTACAATTTGTGCAAATATTAACAGAATTTATGGTCTCATATTGCTATTTTTAGAGTAAGTATCATTCTATTCATTGAAATCTACTGATCAAGTCTTATTTCTTCGATGGTTTGATATTTTATTGTAACACTTTACTGCCAAACACAGTGAAAAAATTTTTTTTTTCTTTGAAATAGTCAAGAGTTCTTTTCAACCGACTTCCAATTTCTGTCCCAAAGGAAGACATTGTAAAAAATTATTTTGTTTTCAAATTTAAAGACTTGGTCATTAAATAAACATTAATAAACACATAAAAAGACTGTTATGGTTATTATGAATTCTATCTCCTCATTTTCATCATCATTTTGAAATCTCTTTTGGTGTTCTGACAGTGATTGGACACTGACAAATATCCCCATTCATCATTAGTCATGTGACATCAAGTTTGTGAGGCTCAACGTCCTTTGATCCTTTGATTTGTCTGACATCCCCACCATTATCCAGTCCTCATTACCATGGTTACCTTCTGCTGTCAGAAGAAATCTCTCCTTCACCCAGAATTTGTTGATAATGTGCTCGTCTTTGTTGAAGCATAATTTTTTCTCTTAACCACCTTCATTAAAAAAACCATATACAGTTTCTAATTATGATCTGACCTGATCTTTGCAGTGTATAATTGTCTCCCAAATTCCTCACTCACAAAAAAGGTAATTTTCCAAGTTTTTATTTTCCCTATTTTTATTATTTGCTTGCTTTTAAACCATTTGGCTACTAGTTTGGTTGTTTTGTGTAGCTTTACAGCTAATCTTTGCAGTGTATGTACAAGCATTTCTTTTTTGATATTCTTTATGATAATTTACAAATTTTTCCCTATTGTTTTTATTTCCCATTTCCTAGTCAAACTCATATATACCTAAATAATTAAGTTGCTCTTTTGAGAATAAAAATAACTCCCATTGACTGCTTCACTTTAGTATTAGTTTAGCTTTATTTCCATATGTTTAGTTTCAAACATATTTATCTCCCAACCACCTCCAAAATAACAACAACAATGTCAATGATGATGATGATGACGACGACGACGACGACGACGACGACGACGATGATGATGATGATGATGATGATAAAAATATGTGAAACTTCTTGTTGTGATCTGACTTAACCTTTGTAGTGTATATTACATGCATTTCTTTTTCGTTAAAATTCTTTAAATTTATTTAGTTATTCATTTGTTTATTTTGGTCAAGTTGTAAACTTTTTAAAGACCAAGTCATCAAGAATTTGTATTGCTTAATTTTTCCTGCTGTTTGTTCCCCACTCCACCAACTCCCCAGTCACCAGTCAAATTCATAATCATATATTTAAATAATTAAGCTGCTCTTTTGAGAATAGAAATAACTTCAGTTGACAGCTTTGGTTTATTATTTGTTTAGTTTTAAATAAATTAATTAAAGTCATTGAAATGATCTTAACTTTGAAAATTGCTAAATTGTAAATTGTTTTCTAATTTTAATTCTATAGAAAATTATTTAAAAAGGGGGGAAAAAAACTAAAAATTCTTCAATATTGAATATAGTAGCAACATTTAGTTTCTTCATTAAAATAAACAGATAGTAACTTTACATTAAGATATTTAGAGTTAATACTTTAGAATTTGTTTTAAAGTTCCTTTTCTTTTTCTTTCTTGAATCAAATTGTTTCATGATTTTCATAGGAAGTTGCATTCTTTTCTATTTATGTTGATAGTTTTAATTTCGATTAAATTGAGTTTTTTATTTATATATATATATATATTCTATTCATTCACATTGCTGCATGTATGACTTCATTGTCTATCATTACTTTGCTTGCTCTTAGCATATCAACTTCTAACAGAATTCAGATTTGACCCTTGTCATGTAATTTTATGCAGCAATGTGATAAATCTTACACGGAATCTTCTATTTACCTACAGACAAATCTTCCCTTGATTATCTCTCAGATGTTTGATTTTTTTTTTTTTAGTGTTTGATTAATCAATTGTCTGTTCTTTTTTTTTTCCAATCACTAGAAGCTGTTAATTTCTAGGTCAGCTTCCATGGAATATACCTAGGGTCAAAGACATTTCATCTATCATCATCATCATCATCATTATCATCACCACCACCATCACCATCATTGTCATCATCACCATCATTATCATCATTGTCGTTGTCATTATTGTCATGGTCTTATATCTGTTTTTTATGTTAGCATGTGTTTAAGAGGTCGTTGCTGCTCTCCTAGATGGATCAAACAATTACATCTAGTTCATAAGATTTTGGCTTGGTTTCTAATGACTGGATGCTTTTCATAACACCAACCATTTTCATAACACCAGCCATTTTACAAAGTGGCATCAGCACTAGGGAAACAGGTGTATCTTTGACAAGACTAAAAGGACCTCTCATAGTATATTTAAACCTAAATGATTTAATGAGTGCTTTCTCTTTTCTTTTGTAATGTTGCTGCATGATATGAGGTAGATTTGGCAGCTATTTTTGACAAGTTAGGGCTACACAGAGGCTTCTTAACTGGCCAGAGAAACTACCATTATTGTTGTCATATATCAACATATCCAGAAAGCTGCCTATTTGGTTTCCTCATGTTGGCTTTATCTAGCTGTAATTTCTAATTTTTTAGTTTATCTTACATTATTTACAAGCCTACAAGGGAACCTCTATATGGATAGTTAAGCTGCTAAATATGGCAGCTAAATCCCCTTCAAATATATCCCGCCATCTTAGAAATAAAAGAACACATTAGATACTAAAATATTAGATATACAAAAAATATACAAAAAATCCTAAATATACAAAGTAAAAGAGTTAGGACTGTCACAGCTGCAACAACTTTGATTATAGATATGCTCAAACAAAGTTCATCTGAGATTAAATAACAGCAATTTACTGAACTCACTGAAGAGCTCATTATTCAATCAAATCTCTTTCTTGATGCATGGTTGTACTTCCCATTTGATCCAGACAAACAAAACTCTCTGAGCAATACTAATTAATTACCTTACTATTGGATTCAAATAGGTAACAATAGATTCATTAGTTACAGGTTCCCAATGGACAGGTTGGTAGTTCACTATCTATGTGATGGTGGAATAGACAAGGGATTGTTTGAGCAACTTGGACAGAAAGAATTCACTTGAAATATATGTATCAGTTTATCAGTTTTATGATTGATTTTTACTTCCTTGGCTGATATACATATAAAATGATCTTCTCCATAGTTTTTCTCTATCAAGTTCCATTTACAAGGCACTGGTCAACTTGAAGCTGTAGTAGAAAACACTTGGAAGAGGAGGAAGGGGAGGGTTGTGGTTAGTATAAACTATCTTTGATATTTCTAAAAGTTTGAAAACTTTCTTTCTGTTTCATGACAAGTAAGTTTGATAGTTGACAGAGTATTGATAAAGCACACTCAGAGTAGTAGCAAATACAATTATAATTATCATAGAAGTTTGAGTATGTATCATAAAAAAATAACAGTGATAATCTAATAAATGGAAAGAGAGAAAGAAGCTGTTTCCATTCTTTATTTTTTTTTTTCTATCACTTGTACACTGGCTTTGCTTCCTCACAGTTGGCTGATCCTGTGCCACCTCCAATCAAGCTTTCTCTCCCCTCTCCACTTCTCTCTCTCCCCCTCTCTCTCCCCCTCTCTCTCCCCCTCTCTCTCTCTCTCACTCATATTGCATCCACACTCATTGGCACTACACTGCCTACTATATTCAATCCTTCCTTCCCAGAATACCAGTTCTCTGAAATTTTATCCTTCCATATTTGTCAACTTGCAGTTATTGCAAATAAATATTGGTTTCAAATTTTGGCACAAAGCCAGCAATTTCGTGAGAGTTGGGTAAAGTCAATTACATTGACCCCAAAAGGATGGAAGGCAAAGTGGACTGTGGCAACGTTTGAATACAGAACATAAATTTGGAAGAAATGCTACTAAGCATTTTTTCCCAATGCTTTTTCAGGTCTGCCAGGTCACTACCTTACATTTCAAATACACACTGATTTCAAATTTTGGCACTAAGCCAGTAATTTTGGTGGGAGGAGATAGGTTGATTACATGACCTCCACAGCATTCAACTGATACTTATTTTTATCAACTCTGAAAAGAATGAAAGGTAAAGTTTCTCTCAACAGAATTTGAACTTAGAACGTAAAAACAGACAAAATGCTTCTAAGCATTTCACCTGGCAAACTAATGATTCTGCAAGCTCACCGCCTTGTCCCAAATAAATATTAACCGAAACAATCTCTCTGAGAAGGCCATGAGCACAATTCATTCATTCAAATACAAACCAATGCCAAAAAACAAAAAAATGCCAAAGCTAATAGAATGTTTGCTGCAGTAACACTTCAATGGGTGAACTGAATGGAAGTATACTGCCAGAGAGTTGAAGCTAAGAAATGGATGGAATCAACAGGTTGGCAACTTAAAAGATTTACATACCATATGTGTGAATGTGTGTGTATGTCTGAATGGTGTGGAGGAGATATGCATGCATGTGTGTATATTGCGTATATTGGTATCTGTTTTGAGAAGCACATTAGGACACAATATATTTTGTCATTCTTACTCTGTTTATATATATAACTGGGATTAACAACTGCCATGTCTAGCAGACAGTTGTTCAGTACTGAGGAAGGGTAAGACCCTGAAACCAGTTCTGGTCTACTGGTCCTGTTATTGCTGGATGGGAGATGTTTGCTCCCTTGTTTGCAATATAATGGACACAGATATTGTGTTATTAACCAGCTGGAGGAGGTGTCCTTCTGAGGTTAAAAAGTGTAGTAACATTGTTCTTTACAGAACAACCATGTTGAGGTGGCAACAACAATTACTTTATATATATGTATATATATATATATATATATATATACCGGAGTAAGCACATAAAATGTGCAACAAGGTGGAAAAAAGAGTACTCAAATACCAGAGGTAGAGTAATATGCTTTATTTAAAAGCAGCAGAAATATAACAAAAGACTGTTACTCAGAGTTTCACGTTCCTGTTCATCGGACAGTTTTGTTCTAACAAAACTGTCCGATGAACGGGAACGTGAAACTCCGAGTAACAGTCTTTTGTTATATTTCTGCTGCTTTTAAATAAAGTATATATATATATAAGGGCATTGCCCTTAT
>NC_068983.1:78866196-78871196 GCF_001194135.2 Octopus bimaculoides
TATATATATATATATATATATATATATATATATATATATATGCACGTATATATATATATATGTACATATTTATATGTGCGTGTGTTGGTGTTTGCATTGGTATGTGAGGTGGTGGTGTGTGTGTGTATTGTGAGCCAGTACAATATTTAGAATTATTGAGGCAGTATGTGAAGCCCTAAGCAGTAGGTTGTTTAGCTTCTGCCAAAATCTGACATTGCTGACGACGTATGGATCTGGTCACATATAACTCAAGCACATACATTTCTTTATGTATGTTCTAGGGTGGTGTTAGTAGTAGACACTAGAGTATATAGATAGTAAAAGTTCACATTGTGATGCCCTAGAGCTACAGGATAGTCTAGAATGGCAAAGAAATGTTCCTATAGTTACGCAAGATTTCCTGCTTTCAAATTTTGACCTGTGATTATTAAGTCAAATATTTTCACAAAGTTATCTAATGTCAGTTTTCAGAATAAATTCTCAATCATCTTTCAACCAATTCTATAGACATAATTTTCCTTTAGAATTTAACTCTCCATATTTAGAATAGTTTACATAACCAATGGACATGTAAATAACTGATGATAAATCATAGTTTTCCAAGATATAAAGCTCAACTGCAATAACAAGGAAATCTTATAGACAATGTAAAGGACAGAAATAAACTCATATGTGTATATGTATACACACACACAAACACAAACATACATACACACACACATATATATACATATATACATTTATATACACACACACACACACACACACACACACACACATATATATATATATATAGATAGATAGATAGATAGATAGATAGATAGATAGATAGATATACATACATATACACATATATATACATATATATATCTATATATATATACACACACATATATATATATACATACATACATACATACATACATACATATATATATATATATATATATATATATATGTACACGCATACACATATATACATACATAAATATGTGTGTGTGCAAGCATGCAAGCACACACATGCATGTCAAGCAATGCACACATTCAAATAATTATGCGTGCATATTTATGATTTGGCAATCAAATGATGATAACCATTATATACATATAATTCATGTAGAAGCATTCACACATTTTTATTTCAGGGAGGGTATCAGAATAGCAATTGTAGAAGTGACAGTATAATTTCATAATCTATTAATGGCCTGATGTTTGGAGAAGTATATTAAATGTGGGCTTTCTGTTAATGTACACTGCTTGATTTCAGGCATGTTTTGGTGTGAAGAGAATAACTTTCCAGTGTTCAGTGTATTAGTGTTCAGTAAATGTTTGACACCTATTTAAAGTTAATTTTGTTTAGAAGTAAAATATTATGGTTTTTCACTGAGTTATTGTCAGAGACTCATCAATTATGTAGTTTGTGATTTGCAATGCTTTGACATATGTATTAGATTAGATTGGCAGAATTGTTAAGGTATCTGACAAAATGACTTACAGTTTCAGTTCTAGGTTTTTTTACATTCTGAGTACAAATTCTGCAAAGGCCAACTTTACAGTTCATCTTCCTAAAACTGATGAAATAAGTACAGTCATGTATTGATGAAAACAGTTGACTGTTACCTCCCACTCAAAATTTCTGGCTTTGTTCCTTTGTAAGACACACTTATTCTTTAGTATTGGGGGCAGTGGCCACTCATGTATAGGAACTACAGAACTGCAGCACCCACTATTTCCACTCAATATTATCGATAACATTCAATATAATGAGTCCTGAATTATATAATCCTTAAGCTTAATGTCATTAACCATCCCTTAGTTAATGATAATGATACAAAAAGCCTTGTATAGAACTGTGCGCTTCACAGTTCCAGCAACATGGTGCTTGGCTATTGTGTGCATGCTCACATGTCCTTGATAGAAAGCTTCACAATAGAGAGAGAGAGAGCACTGTGTGAACAACAGTGCCGGGTGAAAGGTAATGTTTCTTTTTGACTTCGCATGTGTTGTGTTTAAAAACGTGCTTATATTCTTGAATGTGATAAAGTGTAGAATTAGATTATTATCCTACTTCCAGCTTCAGTGTTGTTGCCAGGATTTGAAAAATAGGGCACATTTCCTCTACTTCTCTTATGATTTAGGGCTGATATTTGAAAAACAAGGGGGGAATTCATGGCGGTGTTCAGTGAACAAATCAAACACACAACCTGGCAGAAGCTAAAATGCAAACCAATCAAGTTTATGTATAAATTTCCTTTTTATATGTTTGTTTCCTTTTCCACAATATTAAAACAATGGCTAAAAATTTTCTGATGCAGCAGCCCCACTAATTTTATCTATGAGCCGCCACTGATCAGGGGTGTATTACAGTTGGACTATTAGATTAATATTTATAGCAATTGTATTTTAATAGTTCTAACCAGAGTATCTGGAAGTTTTTCATGTTATTTTGATGTGTGAATTTTTTTTGATATTGTAACAATGTTTGCTTTTTTACTGTAATTTTTTCCTCATGGGAAAAATTTAGTTCAATGCTTCAAAATAACAATACACTTAACTGCAGCCCACCAGATAGCTTTTATATTCATCTAACTTACTAGCTTCAAATTTTCATGCAAAAATATCAATGAATTAAAATGTATCAACAAAACAAAATAAAATCTTTTATCTAAATCTACATATCTAAATGTGATGAGATGTTTAATTCTGTTTGAATGATAGTGATTTTATATTTGTAATATTATTTATCCTAAGGAGCCTCTTCCACAAATGCTTCTCTGAAGTGAAGTTTATTATTTCAACAAATAACTTTGCAGTAATCCTTATAAATTACAACTGACTTACAAATTCTGACTTCTTTACAAATTGTTACAGTAGACGACAAAATTTCAATGTAATATTCTATCTAATTTTATTTCTGATGAAGTTAATGACCATATACTTAATTTGCTTTCATTTCCAAGGAATCAGTCAACTACTCAGCTCAGTCAAAGTATTGATCAAAGATGATTAACAAATTATTGAATGATTCAATGAGCTGCTATATAATAATGCAGCTAGATAATGATAGGATCAATATACCCATATTTTGGGTAATATTATTAAAATAGTGAATTTTAGTTAAGGTCATATCAAAAGATTTATATTATTGAAAATACCATTAGGAAAATTCAGATACATTCACTTGGTTTCCCAAAATATATTAAAAATCATTACAGTTTCGAAACTTTCTTCAAAGAGCATTTGATCTTTCTCACTTTGTAACGCAGTATATATTCTTTTCTACTCTAGGCACAAGGCACAACATTTTTGGGCAGGGAGCCAGTCGATTAGATCGACCCAGTAGACAACTGGTTCTTAATTTATCGACCCTGAAAAGATGAAAGGCAAAGTCAAGCTCGGTGAAATTTGAACTCACAACATAAAGACAGACGAAATACTGCTAAGCATTTTGCCTGGCATGCTAATGTTTCTGCCAGCTAGCTGCCTTTTGATGCAGTATATATTGATATAACTGGCAGTATGACTTCCATTTTTCTCTGTTTATCCACCTTAAAAGGGAGATAGCATTCACCTTATTGGAGTTTCACCTTATTGGAGTTACCACTCTTAGTTTTAAAAATCTTACTTGAATGATAACTGTTATATGATATGTAATGTTAGGAACCTACTTTTGTCACTGTTGGTTGTGTTGGGAAATATTATATTTGTAATTCATTGATTGTTAAACTGTATTATTGTTACTAATAACAAATTTATTGAAAATATATATAAGTGCAGGCCTGACTGTGTGGTTTAGAATTTCTCTTCTCAGCAACATGGTCTCAGATTAAGACCTATTGAATGGCACTTTGGGCAGATATCTTCTGCTACAGCCTCAGTTCAACTAAAGCCTTGTGAGTGAATTTCACACTTGGAAACTGAAAGAAGACTGTCATATATGAGGTAGAATCAGAAAGTTCCTGTACTAGTTCTGTAGCAAGCCAACAGATAGCAGCACATGGTTGCATGCACTAAAAGAGCTAGCAGTGGCCTTCATGAGGCAGTGCACCAAGTGACATTGCTGTGTTTACTTTGCCAGTTGTGAAATTTGTGTTTTTGTGATCACGTGTATGTTGTAGTCTGCGATTTTATCATGGACAGGAACAAAGAGCCAACATAAAATTTTGCATTAAACTTAGAAAGTCTGCTACCAAGACATTGAACATGCTTCAGCAAGCTTATGGTAGCAAAACAATGGGTCTTACACAATGTTTTGAGTGGTGTAGGTGCTTCAAAAGTGGAAGAATGTCTCCAGAAGAGAATGAATCATCTGGAAGACCTGCCACAAGCCTCAGGCCTGAAAATGTGGCATTGTGCATCGAGAATCTGTTCCCCAAGGTCAGACCAGCAATTGAGAGTTCTACTGTAATGTTTTGAAGTATTTGAGGGAGGGCATTCATTGAAAGCAACCAGATCTGAATTTTTCACTGAGCTCACCTCACTTATGGGTTTCTCATCAAAAGCAACACAGTAGTGCTTCCGTACCCACCCTATTTGCCAGATTTAGCTACTGCAGACTTCCATCTCTTCCCCAAGATGAAAATGCAGCTCAAAGGCCGCCATTTTAACATTGATGTCAAGATCAAGAGCGAATTGCAGAAGGTCCTTGACTAGCTTACAGAAAACAACTTCCAGGCCAGATTCCAAAAGTGGCTGGGACTGGTGTATTGCTGTACAAGGTGACTATTTCAAAGGAGATGATGTTAAAACTTAAGTAAACATAACTAGTCTGGGAACCCTTTGATACCGCCTCATATATATTTATGTATGATTGTATGTGTGCATGTGTGTGTGTTTGTGACCCCTTCTCTTGATATTATGTGATAGTTGCCAACTAGATTTAGCATACATGCAGTGTTGTTCATTTCCAATCCAGTGACAAAATAAGGCCATGGGAAAATACCACCTTGCTTCAAAACAGGTGATAGTTGGTGGCAGAAGGGGTACCATGGACGTTAAGT
>NC_068983.1:78872340-78873987 GCF_001194135.2 Octopus bimaculoides
AAAGGTTGAAAAGGAACACACGAGTAGATATATATGGAAAAAAGACTAAGTAGAAAATGCTAAAAGACTTTTATAAAGAACATTACAGAACCGGTTTTGATCCTTGAGATCTTTTCAACAGTAAATATGAATAATAGATTTTTGAAAAATTATTGAAAAATTAAATTTTGGTAAATTTAAAAGAAAAGTCTTTTTAAAGACATATTTGTATAGTATTCAAGTAACAGCGGCATTTTCTTGTTTCTGCCTGTCTCTGTTTCACTTGTTAACTCTTGTGGGTTCGAAGAAGGAGTGCTATAATAGTAGCAGAGTGTTAATTGGTTGGGTGTCCTGACATTGACCTGTTGATGGTCATAGTGATCTGTATTGTTTATAATGTTTGCATAGATGTTATTCTAAATAGCAGTAGTAGTAATAAAGTAAGGGAGGAGGTGGTGGAAAGGAAGAAGAAGATGACGGAGAAGATGAGGGATGGGGGGGGGAGAAGGAGAGAAATAGTAATAATAAAATGCAGGATAGAGTGATAGTAACTAGTCGAGTGAGTCTTGATTGGGGTTGTTTTTTTATATTTTTTTTATTTTTTTATAATTCCTTGAGTATCTATTTGGAGTTTATCATTTTTAATATTTGTGTGTGTGTTTTATTCTAAGGTTGTGGTGGATATGTCCTTCATTGTAGATGCGTTCAGAAGAGGTCTGTATTTTGTGATGAAGAGAGACTCTTTACTTATTATTTGGCTGTAGGTTGCATCATCTCTGAATTGATAGAGGGGAAAGATTCTGAAACTAGGATTTTTATTATTGGCGCAAATATTGATGTGTTGGCTGAATGCTATTTTTCTGTTTTGAGGAATTTTGATTTGGGATTTGTGCAGAGCCATCCGTTGACGTAGGCTGTTTTTGTTTGGCCAATGTACTGCTCTTGACACCCAGAGCAGGTTAGTACGTATATCAGGTTCTCCGAAGTACATGTGAAGTTACTTTTCACTTTGAAATTTTGTCCGTGTTTGAAGGAGAACTCTGATCCCTCAATTAGATTGATGCATATTCTGCAGTAGACCCAACCACGGTAAATTTCTGATTTACCCCCCACCCATACCTAGTATTCAATTGTGATATTGCTCTGAAATAGTAAGCACTTGGATGTATACAGAGGTATACATCCAGTGGTATATTGGATATTTACTATTCCTTAGATGGTTGCTTAACTCCAACTCATACAGACGTATATATATGTATATATATATATATGTATGTTTATGGATCTGTATATGGAAGGATGGATGGATATACATATAGATATATGTATGTATCTATGTATATATATATGTACGTATTTATATGTATTTATATGCATGTGTTTGTGTCTTCTTGTCTAGGAAGCATACCATAGTTATAAATGAGTATCACTATCACAGAAGCTGTGTCCTTTGATAGCAATCTTCCATGAAAATATGGCAAGCTATGGGGAAAAATTGTCTTGCTTGTAAACAGGTAAGTGTTGGTGACAAGAAAGCAATCTAGCTATTGAAAATTTGCATATATATATATATATATATATATATACACGCATAAATACATTTTTTTAAAAATGTGTATATATATGTACTTATAGGTATGTGTTTGCACACACACACACACACACATA
>NC_068983.1:78874329-78884474 GCF_001194135.2 Octopus bimaculoides
TATGTGATTTGTAGTAAGGTATATGGTAAACTTTGACAGCAGCTCATTTTGCGCCCTTATTATATTTTGGCAATCTTTATTTTTTGTTAGAAAGCTGACACGTAGTTTTTTATTCTAACTCATTTTGTGCTTTATAAAGTATTTGTAAATCGTTTTTTGCTATTTTTGTTTAGAGATGGATAAGTTGGAAATTCGTACAGTTTTGAAATATGAGTTCTTTCTTGGAAACACAGCATCACACACAGCTCAGAATATTAAAGGAGTATTTCATTCTAATGTTATTACATAGCAGACAGTATCAAATTAGTCTGCAAAATTTCGTTCTGGTAACTTTGACCTCACAAATGAGCAACACGGTCAACCAGAAACAAAAGTGGATAATGACGAACTGAAAGCCACCCTCAAGTCAACTCCATCTCAAAGTGCCCGTGAATTATTGTTGTTGTCTGGTGTTAGCAAGCAAACAATATTGACTCACCTAGTTCAAATCAGTAAAGTGAAAATGTTGGATAAGTGGGTTCCACATGAACTCAATGAAAATCAGAAACAGCAACGTTTGAAAGCTTGCATTATGCTACTTTCTCATCACAAAAATGAATTATTTTTTAATTGAATTGTAACATGTGATGAGAAATGGATCCAATACAAAAGTGTAAATGTTCAGCACAATGGCTGGACAAAGATGAGCCACCAAAACACAGTCCAAAAAGCAAAATTCATTAAAAGAAGCTGATGGTGTGTATTTGGTGGTCTGGCGCAGGTTGTCTGGTGCAGCCAATTGGACCAAATGATGCAGAAAATTACAAAAAAAAATAGCCTAGATTAGTAAAGATCACTTCCTATTATATTGCAAGACAATGCCAGACCATATATCCCAAAAATGACATTGGAGAAACTACAGGGGTTGGAGTTGGAAGTTATGCATTATCCACCATACCTACCTGATCTTGTCCCCACTGACTACCACTTCTTCTAGAATTTGGATAACTTTTTGATAGGAAAAAAATTAATTCTGACAATGTTATAAAACAGGCCTTCCAAAATTTTATTGATTCTAGATTGCCAGGCTTTTACAGTTCCAGGCCGGACAAGCCACTGCTGAAATGGCAAAAGTGTATTGACAATATGAGTGCATACTTTGATGAATAAAACTATTCCTTGTATTTATAAAACATCAGCAGACTTTTTTCTTTTCTACAAATTTCCTACTTGACGACCTAATATATGTATACATGTATATATAAATATATGTATATATATGTGTGTGTATGTGTGTGTGTGTGTGTGTACATATATATGTGTGGGTGTGTGTGTATGTGTGTGTGGAGGTGCAATGGTACAGTGGTTAGGGCAGCAGACTCGCAGTCGTGGGATCGCGGTTTGGATTCCTAGACTGGGCATTGTGAGTGTTTATTAAGCGAAAACACCTAAAGCTCCATGAAGCTCTGGCAAGGGGTGGTGGCGAACCATGCTGTACTCTTTCTTTCTGTTTCTGTTGCACCTGTATTTCAAAGAGTCAACCTTGTCATGCTAAATCTCCCTGAGAATTACTTTAAGTGTACACGTGTCTGTGGAGTGCTCAGCCACTTACAAGTTAATTTCACGAGCATGTTGTTCCGTTGATCAGATCAAATGGAACCATTGTCGTCGTAACTGACAGAGTACCACGATATATATATATATATATATATATATATATATATATATATATATATATATGTATGTATGCATGTATTTATATACACACACATACAACAAGCTTCTACACAGTTTCTGCCTACTAAATTCGGTCATAAGACACTGGTCACCCGAGTATTATTAGAAGACACTTGTCCAAGGCCCTCCACAGTGGAACTGAAACCAAAATTATACAAGTATAAAGTGAATTTCTTATCTTCACAATCAAGCCAATATTTGTTCTTTGTTTTTTTTTTTTTTAGTCATTATAACTAAGGCCATGCTGGAGCACCATATGTCAGAACTGTACCAATAACATAAGAATAAGATAAATGTAATGGCTTGTGATCTTTATGAAAATAATCTTCTTTGTACTATTTATTATAGTTTTTAGTTATTTACATATCTCCAGCTATACAATATTGTAAGTAAGTAATTGTAGCTGATGAAAAGCCAGTAGAATATGAGGTAATATAATAGTTATGGATATTTCTTTTATTGTCTCTACTTAGACAAGAAAATAATGAGGTTCTTCTCAATAATGTAGATTTAGAATTCTTTTTAAGTAGATGTTTTCTGGTTACTGTAAAACAATTTCCAAGCAATTCTTATTGCATTGTCTTCAGTAAATGACTAGAGTTTAAACTTTGTAGAAATAACTAAAAACTATGGTGTACTTCCTAGCTACACAGGCTGAGTCTATCTTCAATACATTCTCTTGAAAATATTACCTACTAAACATGGTTACCGAAATGAACCAGCAATTATATTTTAGATATTAATCAGAAGTGTGGACAGCATCCAAGACCTTTGAAGACCCTTTCAGGCTAATGAAATTCATGTAGTTGATATGGTAAAAAAACATGGATAAAGGGGAGAATTGCAGAGATCTATATATTCATCCATAAAGAATGCTTATTCCATGAAGATCCTAAGGAAATCAGTTAAGAATTTTATGAATCTCTACCACTTAGAATGGGATAGTCAACTGGCTGAAAATTTTCCAGATCAAATGTCCACCCCAATGGAGGATCTGATAGTTGCAACAGAGAGAAGATAATGAGATTATATGGGGGAGAGAAATTCTTCAAAAGAGTCAAATATGAGATCATGTAACACTTGCTAATTCGGAAAAGCAGAGATTTTGCATTAACTGTGGAAGATGCAAGAAAAAATACATCATGTTTATAAGCTAGGGATTATAGTGTCTTTTGTAAATTGAGTTTTTGCCAGTCAGCTAAAAGACCTTTTTTAGATGTACTTTTCAATGTTTAACAATAATACAGCAGTGGCGCCACCACAGATATGTGACCAATACTTCTGTGAGGGTTCCACTTGCACTTTGCAGAGAATTAAAACCTGATCAGAGCCAAAGTATTTTATAGCCCTAAATAGAGGTAAAAATGGTTTAATGAGAAAATTTTAGCAAAGCCATTAATGTGAAGTCATCCTAAAAGATCATTAATGGTTCTGAGACTGAGTATTTGCAGGGAGAACCTTTTATGGTTTGTTTATGCGTAAAAGTGGTGAACATTGTTTCTTAGATTGGAATCATAATCATCTCTTGACACTGTTGAAGGAGATTAGGTTGTCATGTTGTGATTAAAGGATGTCTTCAAGAGTCTGTTATGAAATCAGTGCAAGTTTGTCTTGAGATCTAGATTGTATGTGGATAATATATGTATATAGAATAGTTTCAGGAGTAAAGGAAAGGGCATGATCTGCGTAATAGCTGGAATAGTTAGAAGTATATAAAATAGGATATAGAAAACAATATTAAACAACATTTGATAGACTGTGGGTTGGAGAAAGCTATTACCATATAGTATAATATATAACAAGAAATATCCAGTCTATGAGATGAGCAATGAATGGGTGAGCCCATAACTTTGGAGTTTTCATGACAGACATGAATGAAGGTTTTATTGATGACAGGGTCAATAATTTCTTGAAGTTCTTAAGAGTTGAAAACTATTAGAGAGGAACAAGCACAAGTCTTCAGTATTTCTGACTCAATGGAAACTATATTGACAGTCACTAAAAAGAGAAAAAAAATCAACATGATTAAGAAATATTTTTTTTATGCATAAGAATGAAGGAATATTGGTTTGTAGTTGGCAATACCACAAATGTTTCCCTGTTCTGTGTGAATAGAACACGTTGTACAGCATTTTCATAGATGAGGATACATTGTTGAATGAGAGTTAAGTTTTGATGTTTTGCAAGCTCTCAAGCCCATTGATAAAGCATAATGGAAGGTTCACCATTAGGAATGGATGCCATGTGGAATTGATACCAAATATTAAACATCTTTGACACAAAAAAGTTCTTTACAAAAAAAGTTACTCCTTGATCTTATTTATATTATTGTCATCTAATCACAAAAGCTTATCTCTTGGAATCATTGACAATCTCAAGCAAATTTGGTATGCTATTGAAAGTAGCTCTGAGTCTTCTTTTAGCAATATTCTTCAAGATCCAATTCATCAATATGTTTGATACTTCCTTTACATTTTCTGCTACTACTAAAATTTCTTGGATAAATTAAAATTCCAATGAAAATGCATTTTTATTCAAAAAGTTTTGAAATTTTTTCCTTCTTCCCACAAATCTATCACCTTTCAAAAGATCTATTCTGAAAAACAGACATAATTTCTTTCCTCCAGAATTACGAACCAACAGTTCTTCAGAAATAAACACAAGCAGTATAAATTCCATTAACTTGCGAATCAGTATAGTTGTTTAACTTGCGAGAAAGAGCTGCCAAATTTCCATCAAATTCTGTCCTGCTATCTTTAAAAGTGAAGAACACAATAGATAATTTGATTCTCAAAATGATTGATCAAAAAACCTCTTTGAGAGAGAGTCCTGTTGCTGCTAACAGAGGTAATAGCTCTCTGAACTTCTACTAACCTATTTTTATTCTAGCAACAATACTCTCAAAACACTCTCCACTATTGCTAATTTGGTTGCCTAAGTAACAGAAGCTATCTACAATCTCAAGAGGGCTCCTGGGCATTTCAGAGAGTCTAATTCCTGTGTGTCCTAAGTGCATATTGTTCCTGCACATCTGCCACACATGAAGATGTCTTTTTTCTTTTTTTGTTAATCTATCTGTAATTTAATCCCTCCTGAGTGTGTATGACTTGGTAGCAAGTATTATGCTCATACTAACTGTTTTAGGTCCTTATATAGTTGCAAACAGACATAAACACTCTCTGAACCCACCCACATTCAATCCAGTGAGACATCCAAGATGTGAAAGTAGGAGGGAGAGAAACTGCACCATCACTTGGATGGTATTTATTTCAGTTTAGTAGACTGGAGTAACAGGAAATAAAGTGCCTTGCTCAAGAACACATCACACTGCCCAGTCCATGCTTCTGATCAATAATTAATCATCTTAAATACAAACACAGGATTGCACCATTGTTGAATTTATGAGTGACTATGAGAAAAAGAGTGTATGATGTCACTGTCTACCAACACTGCTGCCATCAGCCTGACCAATTTGAAAAATAACATGGCACAGGCATGGCTGTGTAGCACGATGTTCATTTTGGTTTTCAGGGTCAGCCCACAGTGGAACACCTTGAGGAAGTGTCTTCTACTATTTTCCCAAATGGCCAAAAACTTGTGAGTGAATTTGATAGAAAGAAGTCAAATTGTAATATATTCACACACACACACATATATATATATAAAGGCAGCGAGCTGGCAGAAACGTTAGCACACAGGGGAAAAATGCTAAGCGGTATTTCGTCTGCTGCTACGTTCTGAGTTCAAATTCCGCCAAGGTCAACTTTGCCTTTCATCCTTTCGGGGTCGATTAAATAAGTACCAGTTACACACTGGGGTTGAAATAATCGACTTAATCCGTTTGTCTGTCCTTGTTTGTCCCCTCAGTGTGTAGCCCCTTGTGGGCAGTAAAGAAATAACACACATATATATATGTACTAATAATAATAATGACAAGAAAAGAATGAATGAGACCTCGATATTATGTAAAATAGAGGAATTCATCTACAAATATAATATGTGACAATAAGTTGGTTGTCATAATAAAACTCAGAGTTTCGGATGCCGGGCTGAAGTCTGCTCCAGCATCTTATCAGTTATTAAGACAAATGCTATGATAAAAACAACCATTGAATAAAGGGAAATTACTCCAATTAGCATGGGAAAAGTAATACTTCATTCATAAAATCCACATATGCACACATATATACACACACATACACGTACGCATACGCACACACATGTATGTATATATATGTATATACACACCCACAACATGTGTACATATACATTCAAACACACATATATACATATATATGTCTATGCATACACACATACACACGCATATATACCCATGCATGCATCACTACGCTCATATACACATCTCTACACGTACACACATATACATACGTGGATATACAAAATGTAGTTTATACGCACATGCATATACATATGCAGAAAGACATATATACAAATAAAAACACATACGCAAAAATGCACACTTTATTATGTTCATATACACATCTCTATATGCACATATACATACATACATATGCAGATATACAAAATGTAGTCTATACACACATGCACATGCGTACGTGGATAGATGTATATACAAATAAAAACACATACGATAGACTTAGCTATATTAATGTAGGTTACTGCTATCCCCCCATAGTATTTAAGGATTTAGTTAAAAAAATTAGCAAGAGAATTTCTAGCCTCTCCTCCAATATTAACATTTTTAATAGTGTTGCCCCAATATATAATAAAGCTTTAAAAGATAGTGGTTTTAGCCAGGAAATAACCTATACACCTGTTATTAGTCCAGTAACAAAGAAAAAGAAAAATAGGAATAGGAAAATTATCTGGTTCACACCACCTTACTCATCCGAAGTGACCTTTAATATAGGTAGATATTTCTTATCACTTATAGATAGGCATTTTCCAATTAATCATCATTATAGAAAGCTCTTTAATAGGCACAATTTAAAAATTAGTTTTAGTTCTGCTACTAACTTTAAAAATATAATTGCACACAACACACAAAAACAACAAAATGAAGCCAGCTGTTCCTGCAGAGTTAAAAATTTATGCCTGCTAAATGGAGCTTATATGACCGAGGCCATCATTTATGAAACCACCGTAGACCCTACAACCACTAAGGACATAGTTTCATCAAAGAAATATGTAGGTCTCACAGAGGGAAATTTTAAACTAAGGTAGAGAACTTTTCTTCCTTAGTGAGGTTTGGTTTGGGAAGTTTCACTTTTCTAGTAACTGTTTCACTTTCCACCTCAGTTCATCTCCCTGAGCTTTTGATGTCTTTATGGCTATCTCTTCAATAGGGGCTATTATATCCAAGTATGGAATGCGCTTGATGGTTGTTGCAAAGTTGAGACCTTTGTTTAGTACTGCTTCTTCATAGCTTTCTAGATGTCAGCTACTTACATTAATTACTGCTTTCACAGGTGGGTGATGGACTTCAGTCTTCATTCTCTGGCCTTTGAGTTTCATAAACTTCTTAATGTGGTGTGTCTTCACCATTTCAAATTCTTTCATGTAAGACTTTTTTAGATCTTGTTTGATTCTCTTTCTATCATCATCTCTGATTATTTTTCTAAGTAATGAAGATAACCTCTCTTTGATTTAGTTGATGTTTTTTCCATTTAGTTGTTGTTTTTTCCAGCAGTTGTAATGGACGCTCTCACAGACGAAGGCATGTCCAGCCCTTTCCGCTACCCTTATAGCTTTATATAAATCCACTGGTATCAGTATATTCAAGCCAAGTGATATTAGCTTTGAGTCTCTACACAGGAAAGTTAGATGGTTTGAAAGACGAGCTAGTTTTTGATGGAGTTTCTCTATATGTCTCCATTGAAGTCTAACGTCGGCTCCGTATCGATAATATAATACAGTTCTATATTTAAGAGATGAGAAATTATGTACATCATTTACATTATTCACATTTGACGGATATTTGTCCTCATCTTGTTTGCTGTTAACAACGTTTCAGCTGACATACCCTCCAGCCTTCATGAGGTGTCTTGGGGTAATTTGGAACTTGGGTTCTCATTCCTAAGGTATATTTCGATATTATTATAATCAAACTCGGAATCTTGGGGTTAGTAGCCTGCATTCTTAACCACTATGCCATATGCTTGTGGGCAATTATGGAGTGAATTTTAGGGCTTATAAATCTAATATTCTCCTATCCTTCTTTAATACCAGTTCCCATATGCTACTCATATTTGCACTCGGTCAGCTGTGGTAGGTTATACAAAGGCCAAACATGCTTCCCCCTAAAATAAGGGTAGACAAACATCACAAAACTGTGACATGAGGAGATATTGATAAATCAGGTATAGCTGATCATGTATGGAAAAGTGGAGACCACCTCCCCCTGTGGGATGAAATTGAAATAATAAACAGGGAACACCACTGGAAAATACGAAAACTAAAAGAAGCAGTACATGTGCTAGGACACAACAACCTAATAAACAGACCGAATGAAGCTCAAAACGTTGTGTTAACAACAAACAAGATCAGGACAAGATCCAGCAAATGTAAATAATGTAAATAATGAAACTTTTAGCTAGGGTTTCAGTAAGATGTCTAGAAAATTGCTTAGATAGTGGGTTTTACATACTGGGTCAGCTATAATGGGCCTTAACTTTAAGTCTTCTGGCACTTGGATATTTATGTATTTGCCTCGTGATTGTTTGCAGGTTTCATAAATTATCTTGCTCTTGTGTATTTTAGGTAGGCTGTAAAAAAGACTAGGTTTACATTTGAAATTCCTGATGTAATCTGTTTCTTTTTCTGTCAGGCCTTTTTAATGTAGAAGTATTAAGAATGCAAGATGTTTCATAGTCTTTTGTTGTTTGTAGTTTATGACTTTTTCATAGAAGGCATTGTTTTCTAGCCTAGATAATACTAGGATTTTATAGTATTTTGTGTCCATCAGAACTACAGCACTTCCTTTGTCTTCTTCTTTGATAGTCAGGTCATTGTCGTTTTGTAGTTCATTTAGATTTTTCCATTCTAGATTGTTGAGGTTTGAATTAATTTTTCATTTATGCAAAGTATATGGGAAATTTTAGATATAGTCACAGAAGTCATTTAGTGTTTTATTCCTACCTTTAGGTGGAAGGTAATTGTTTGTTTTTAACCAGTGACTCATCTTCATTGTTGTAGTCAGTTAATGCTTCAGTGAGTCGTAGTTTCCTACAGAATTCCGAAATATTGTCTTTAATTTTATTATGGTTAGATCTTCGTGGGATTGGAGTAAACTTTAATCCTTTAGCTACTATACTGATTTTTGTTACAGTGAGAGTTTTCTTTGATAAATTTATTACTTTGGGTTTCTCTTGTAAGTTTTGTTCCAACATGTGTCCCTGTTTCTCTCCAGTCAGTCTAAAAAAATGTTTACTGTAATTTGGTTGGTAGAAGTTATTTGTATTATTATTGTTATTAATAAAATCAGTATTATTATTGTTATTGTTTATTATATTGCAAATGGTAGGAGGTTGATGTTGCTGTCTGGGTAAACTGGTTGTAAGTATGTGGTTCAGGTTTCTTTGTTGGAATAAATTGTTGGGGTGCTTAATTATGTGTGGGATGTTGAGGAGTTGGTTGTGTTGTCTGGGTAAATAGGTTGAGAACCGTAGGTTGAGTTTCTTCATTGGGGGGTAGAGGGAGTCACTTGGACGTTTCTAGTTGACAGGGAGAAAATAATCACTCCTAACCCTAGGTTGGTTTCTTCTAGTATTTCTTATTAGTGAGTTGACCCCATTACTAGATTGAGAATGGTTTACTTCCAGGTGAGAAGTCAATTTTGTGTGTTTGTGTTCTTTTGGATGTTTATAGTTTGATCTAGGTGGATGTGTATTTATTTCTATAGATGTACTTGTTCTAGAATTTTTCAGGAAGGGGTTATCTGAAGTGTAGTCTCTTTTAAACTGAGTCCAACCTACTTGAAGGTTTGGATTTCCTTTTCAAACAAGGAGAGAGGTTAACAATTAAAACCAACTTCACTTGTGCCTTTCAGAACCTAATTTATGTACTAACCTGCTCGAGTTGTGGACATCACTATATAGGAGAGACAAGTATGACATTGAGACGGAGAACCACTCTACATAAAGAGCAGATCCAGTTCCCACAATACAGACAGATTCCTTTAAGTGAACACGTAGAGAGATGTGCAAGTAACATCAAACCAAATTTCACAGTTTTCCTCTTCTACCAATGCAGAGATACAATTTCTTTACAAGAACATTTAAATAAAGAAAATCAATTCATTGTAAAATACAGAATACATCTAAATATGCACTCATAACCAACTTTGATCTCTATACATATTTTAATTCATGATTACATACCCATCATTGCACATATTTCTCCCCACTACTCTAGTCTTTGAATTTTTGTGTGTATATATATATATATAT
>NC_068983.1:78885101-78887100 GCF_001194135.2 Octopus bimaculoides
TATATATATATATATATATATATATCTATCATCATCATCATCATCATCATCGTCGTCATCATTTAACATCTGCTTTCCATGCTGGCATGGGTTGGACGGTTTGACTGATCTGGCAGAATTTCTACAGCAGCTAGATGCCTTTCCTAACTCCAACCACTCCGAGAGTGTGGCGGGTGCTTTTACGTGCCACTGGCATGAGGGCCTGTTAGGCGGTACTGGCAACGGCCATGCTCAAATGGTGTTTTTTACATGCCACTTGCACAGGAGTCAGTCCAGCAGCCCTGTCAACAACCTCGCTTGAATGTTGTTTTTCACGTGACACCGGCACAAGTGCCAGTAAGGCGACGCTGGTAACAATTATGCTTGAATGGTGCTTTTTATGTGCCACTAGTATGGGAGTCAGTCAGTGACTCAGGCAACAATCATGCTTCGATGGTGGTCTTAGCGCTCCTCTGGCATGGATGCCAGTCATGCAGTGCTGTCATTGAATTTGATTTCGATTTCGATTTCACTTGCCTCAACAGGTCTTCACAAGCAGAGTTTAGTGTCCAATAAAGGAAAGTTATGCATAAGCGGGCCGGTTACACCCCTGGCAGAGGCCACGGGTTATGGTCTCACTTGGCTTGCTGGGTCTTCTCAAGCATATTTCCAAAGGTCTCAGTCACTAGTCATTGCCTCGGTGAGGCCTAATGTTCGAAGGACGTGCTTCACTACCTTATCCCAGTTCTTCCTGGGTCAACCTCTTCCATAGGTTCCCTCAACTGCTAAGGTGTAACACTTTTCCATACAGCTATCCTCATCCATTCTCACCACATGTCCATACCAGCACAGTCGTCTCTCTTGCACACCACTTCTGATGCTTCTCAGGTCCAACTTTTCCCTCAAGGCACTTACACTCTGTTGACTATGCACACTGACATAACACATTCATCAGAGCATACTCGCTTCATTCCTTGCAAGCTTACACATGTCCTCAGCAGTCACAGCCCATGTTTCACTGCCATGTTGCATGGCTGTTCATACACATGTGTCATACAATCAACCTTTCATCCTGAGTGAGAGGCCCTTTGTCCCCAGCAGAGGTAGAAGCTCTCTGAACTTTGCCCAAGCTATTCTTATTCTAGCAGCTACACTTTCAGAGCAGCCACCCCCGCTACTGACTTGGTCACCTAGATAGTGGAAGCTATCAACTACTTTTAGTTTTTCTCCCTGGAATGTGACAAAAGTTGTTCTCTGCACATCTTCAGTGTTTATTGCTCCTGAGCATTTGCCACATACAAAACTATCTTCCCAGTTAGTCTCCCTTTGATATTGCTGCACCTCTTATGTGTCCATAGCTTACGCTGGGTATATCTTATAGAGTTTTTACCTACACCTTTTCTACAGATTGAGCAGGGCCATCTACCTGAAGGGATTTGTGATGTATATATTTATGTATGGATTTTTGTGTCTGCGTTTCTCCCCCATCACCACTTGACAACCCCCATTGGTGTGTTTACATCCCTGTAATTTAGTATTTCGGCAAAAGAGAAAACTAGAATAAGTACTAGGCTTGCGAAAAAAGTTCTGGGGTTGATTTGTTCGACTAAAACCCTTGAAAGCACTGCTACAGCATGGCCACAATTGAATGACAGAAACAAGGAAGAAGAAGAAGATCTACAGGGATAGATGTATATGTGCGTGTGTATGTGTGTGCATGTATTTGTATGTGCATGTGTAAGTGTGGGTGTGTGTGTGTGTACATATCTGTCTTTGTTACTGTCACTGCTTCATAACTGTTGTTGGTTTGCTTACATCCCTGTAAATTAGCAGTTCAGCAAAGGAGACTTATAGAATAAGTCCTGAGGCCAACTTGATCTACACAGGCATAGGCATGTCTGTGTGGTAAGAAGCTTGCTTCTCAACCACATGGTTCCAAGTTCAGTCCTACTGCATGGCACGTTGACCAAAGCCTTGTGAATGGATTTGGTAGATGAAAATTGAAAGAAGCTCATCGTGT
>NC_068983.1:78887219-78888172 GCF_001194135.2 Octopus bimaculoides
ATGTATGTATGTATGTATGTATGTATTTGTATGTCTGTGTATGTTCCCCCAACCATCACTTGACAACCAATGCTGGTGCATTTATGTCCCTGTAACTTAGCAGTTTGGCAAAAGAGACCAATAGAATAAGTACTAGGCTTACAAAGAATAAGTCCTGGAGTCAATTTGTTCGACTAAAGGGCAGTGCTCCAGAATAGCCACAGTCAAATGATTTAATCAAGCAAAAGAATAAAAGAATGCAAACCCTTCAAGGAACTGCCCCAACTTGGGTCAGAGTTCAGTGACTGAAACAAATAAAAGAATAGAATAAAATAAAGAAGGTGCAAATATAATACTAACAACAGCAATGATGAAAAAACAAAGATGGCAGCTTTGACAGTTGCCTTAAACTTTTGTGATTAAATATGAAAAATATTTCCAACAAATCCAGCTTGCATTTTACTGGAAAAATTATTTTTGTGAATCACCAGGGAATCGGAAATAAAAACAAATTGTAAAAATACTAATAAAATTATCAAAGAATATCTGCTGGACTAAATAATGAAAGGGTTTTTTTTATATTTGCCTTAAACTGAAAGTATTTTGCAGGTGAGTGATGGAGGGAGAAAGTAGATGTTCATGATCTGGATCATTAAAACACATAATTTATAGTTTGTAGGCTATAGACACCTGAAGCAGTTTTAATACCAGAAACCCCACTGCAGGAACATACATGTGCACATCTATGTGTGTGCATGTATGTGTGCATATGTGTGTGTGTATGTATGAATGTGTGTGAGTTAGTATGAGTATATGTGTATATATATACATATACACACACTCACTATATACACACACACACATATATATATATATATACATATGTATGTATACACACATACATATGTTTGCATATATATATAGAGATGCATACATATATACATACATAGGTATATATATATATATATATATAT
>NC_068983.1:78888580-78896348 GCF_001194135.2 Octopus bimaculoides
TATATGTATGTATTTATGTATGTATGTATGTATGTATGTATGTATGTATGTATGTATGCATGTGTGTATATATATATATATATATATATATATATATTGCAATGAATCAGAAATTAGGAATGAAATTGACTTTAATGTTCAATTTTTACTGCATTTTAGCAATATAATATGAAAATATGTTCAATTTACTTACATTTTAGCAATGAAATATGTAACAAAAATAAATAATAAAAAAAAGACACTTTTGTAACAGATCAAACTTTTCAAAGCACTTTTGTAAGAAAAAAAAAGTTCTGATGATCCAATACACACATAAAATTTTCCTAAAGGTAAACATATGACTAATTCAAAAATACATATAAATACGATTTTTATAACAATTTTTCTTTTAATTTTTAACTTATGGAAAATTCTTTACTTATGGAAAATTCTTTACTTATGGAAAATTCTTTACTTATGGTAAGATATTTACCATGGATTGCTAATCATTTTGGAAAAAAAAAGAATTATTTTTTTCTCCTCTGCAATTTTGTTTCAGTATTCTGATCTTCAGAAGAGAAATTATCTCAAAGATAATATTTGGCAGTTTCAAAAAACTTCCTTGTGAGGTTTGCTTCATATTTTTTACATTCAAATAATTAAAGAGATTTTTTTTTCTTCATATTGCAACCATTTGGTCTTTATATATTCCTTTATTATTTTTTTTACAAATGTCAGTCTTTGGACAACATCTATGCTGGAACTCTGGTTTTTAAAAGATTTACTTAATAATATCAAGACTGAGTCTTTATCTTTCATTTTTTATCAGTCATTAGGCTACAGCCATGCTGGGGCACTGCCTTGAAGAGTTTTAGTCAGAATGAATCAACCCTAGCACTTATTTTTTTTTAAGTCTGGTATTTATTCTATTTGTCTCTTTAGCTAAATCACTAGGTTACTGGATTGTAAACACACCAACATCAGTTGTAAAGTTGTAGGGGAGAAACACACATACATGTCCAACCCATGCTAGCATAGAAGGTGGACATTAAACAATGATGATGATGTCCAACCCATGCCAGCATGGAAGGTGGACATTAAATGATGATGATGATGACACACACACACACATACATACACATAATGAGCTTCTTTCAGTTTCCATCTACCACCCTGGCACTTGCCAAGGTGTGAATTCTCTTATCAAGCTATTCAATTATTAAAACTGGTAGAGTTGACATCATGAAATGTTCATCTTATAATAATGTTTAATTTAGAAATGAAGGCAGTGATGAACAATTTATAGTCAACAATTTCTTTTTGCCTTCTTTGCAGTAACATATTGAAATCATTTACATTGGCAAATATGTCACTAAGGTAAAAACATTACATTTTGTAGCAATTAGTGAAGTAGACAGTAAAGTATTTTGAAGATAAAATTATATTGTGCCAAAAAGTTCAACAAATGGATCACAGAGTTGCCTTTTGACAACCATTGTACTTTAGTGCCATAAAAAAGCCTAACGTAGTCATTATCATTATCACAGCACAGTTGACAGAAAGTTTGCTCAAAGAATTCAACTTTAGCTTATTCACAGTTTTAGTAAGTAACTACAGTACATCACTAGGCCTATCATTGATATTTTAGACACTAAATGATGTCAGTGAGCCACACAGTGAACTGATAAATCAGGATGCAAAAGTTCAAGTTTTGAGAGAGAAGAGAAATGTTTGTATCAACCTACTATAGCAGGTGCTTCCTCAGATGCACAGGTAACAATGTCGTTCAATGGGATGTTATGATCACTAAAAAATAGATTCAATAAATTTAAAATAGATATACCTTTTGAGTCAAGCAACAATTGATTAGTGAGCAGTATCTCTTCACAAAACAGTGAACATTTTTATAAAAAAGCAAACATACACCATCATCGTTCATCAACTTGTATGGAAAATTCAGGACTCTGAAGATTGTGGATGAGTTAATGTTTGACATCAGTGGCTATTTCATTTATACATCAAGAAATTGTGTTATTACAAAGTGGAATTATCTTGATAATTGTGTCAGGCTTCTTATATGTAATACCGTTAGGTCAAAGTAATGTTTGGGACTTACTGGCCTTTGCAACCAGTAACACAATGTTGTACAATACAATCATCCTATTATCTTGCGGTGTAGTTGCTTTCTGAAATTCCGAGATCGATGTTTCTGCTTTACAAACGAGGTCTCAAGTTGTAAGAAATATGACAAAGGTTTTCCTTCCAGTCAGCATGCTTAGAATATAAATGCTACTTTAGGCTTCATGGCTTCATTGCTTAAATTCTGGTTGCACATAAAACAGAGGTAATTGACAGCTCTGAAGAGAGGTGATTAAGCCATAAGATAAATAATCAATACTGAGTTGATGACAAATTTTTTTTTTAAATGAAGACATTGGAATGTTTAAAAATCATACAATAGGAACAACAGATAACAAAATTTTTGTCCATCAAGTTCTATGGTAACTCTAAGTTCATTTTCAATAATCCACAAATATGAGATCACAAGACATGCAATCACTTGGCAATCAATGCAATCCAACTACTTCAAGTGGCTGTGCTTTGAACTGTGAACAGGTTTCTCAGATTTTGTTGGACATTGTCGCCAATACTTCTTTTTTGACAGCCTGTTGGCTGAGTCCTAAGAGGTCACTGCTTCTCTCTATATATGCGTGATCTCTTGGGGCTGGCAGTATTGGTGAGTTTATCCTGAGATCACTTCTTAATATTACTGGTAAAATTGTTCTTCATTAGCCCTTATCTGATTTATATCCAAAACAATGTTATTTCATTCAAAGAACTATCTGAACGTTATTGCCCCTTCTCAAAACTATAGAAAAAAAAACCAAAATGTCCCCTGTTTGAAGGTATGTTTATATCTTATCTAGTAATGTGGTCCAGTTATTTCCATTTAGCCTCATGTTTTTTATGCTGTTTTCTTTTTAAATATGTTCTTTGAATATTTTTTCGGTAAACAGGTGTTCAAATACTTTCTTAATACTCAAACTCCTGTCACCCACCAAAATTTCCAGTCACCTACCATTTTCCGATCAGTTGCTCAACACCCACCAAACAGTTGAAATTGTCCACTGGTAGGTATAAACGCCCAGGCTGGGAGAACCTTGGGGTTTGAGGGACAGAAAATTAGATAGGTCAGCAAATGTGCAAGAGTGAAAAATGTGATTGAAGATTAAAGATGGAGATTGAGTTGGACACAGTGAATATCATTTTGGGAAAGGAGAAGTAAAGGAAAGAAATAGGAGTGGGACAGTGAAGAAGAGGTGACAAGGGGCAGTAGTAGAAATAGACAGGTCCTTGGATGGATGGTTCCTTGGATGGATGGCTCCTTGGATGGATGTTCTCAAGCACAACATATCACCATTCATCTCAGTCTCCCATCTACTTCAAGAGGTTTTACATATTGAGGTCATTCTTCTATCCATCCCACATTTTCCTGAGTTTTCTTCTTCCACAGATTCCTTCACATTTGAGCAATTGGCACTTCTTCACACAGCTGTTCTCATCTATCTGCATCACATGACCATACCAGCACAGTCTTCTCTCCTGAACACATCAAATGCCTCTTATGCCCACTTTTTCTTTCGATACAGTTGTACTTTATCATACATATACATTTGTACTTTATCATACATATACATTTGTACTTTATCAAGCACAGACAGTACATGCGAGTTTCATTTCTTTCTAGACTTCACATTTGCTTTGCAGTCACAACCTAAGCTTCACAACCGTGTTGCATTGGTGATTACGTGCAAGCATTGTACAATCTGTTTTTCACTCTGCGAGAGAAGCCTTTTGTTACAAGCAGAGGTAAGAGTTCTCTGTACTTTCTTCAGCCAGTTCTTATTCTAGCAACTATACTTTCAGAGTATCTTCTTCCATATATATATGTACAGAGTATCCCATACTTTTTATCATTTACTTGTTTTAGTTATTGGACAGGAGCCATACTGAGACATGACCTTGAAGGGTTTAGTCTAACAAAACAATATTAGTGCTTATTTTTTTAAGTCTGATATTTATGCTGTTGGCTTCTTTTGCCAAACCATTAGGTTACAGGTATGTAAACAAACCAACAACAATTGTCAAGCGTGGTGGAAGGCAATTACAACACAATGACAAAGGTACACTCACAGAGATACACACACACATGCATGCACACACACATGCACACACACATGCACACATATATACAGAGAGAGATTTGGCGATGCAAACAGGAAAAATAGAGAAAGATAGAACTCAAAATATGACTATATTTTACTTATTTCAGTCATTAGACTGTGGCCATGCTGGAGCAATACCTCGATGGAATTTTAGTCAAATGAATCAACTCCAATACTTTTTGTTTTAAGCCTGGTACTCATTCTTTTCTAATCTAGGTACAAGGCCCAAAATTTTGGGGGAGGGGACAGTCGATTAGATTGACCCCAGTATGCAACTAAAGGCAAAGTCAACCTCGGCGGAATTTGAACTCAGAACATAAAGACATGAAATACCGCTAAGTATTTCGCCCGGCATGCTAATGTGTCCGCCAGCTCACTGCCTTTACTTATTCTGTTGGTGTCTACACTGAATTGCTAAGTTACAAGGATGTAAACACACCAGCACCAGTTGTCAAGCAGTGAAGCAACAGAATGACTAAAAAGCCAAGGTACACTTATGCATCTAAATGAATATAATCTTGTTTCACTTTATATATATCTATAGATGTGTGTATATGTGTGTGTGTATGTGTGCATGTGAATACACACTCATGCATGTACAAGTGCAAATGTATATATGTATACTGATATATATATATATATATATATATATATATATATACTGTATTTATATACACTCTCATTTATGTGTCCTCATCATCATCATCATCATCATCATCAACATCATCGTTTAACATCCATTTTCCATGCTTGCATGGGTTGGACGGGTTGACTGAGGTCTGGAAAGCCAACGGCTGCACCAAGCTCCAACTTGACCTGGCAATGTTTCTACAGCTGGATGCTAGAGTAAAGAGTAAAGACCCCCTTCAGTCATGAATGACCATGGGATTGCACCTAGAAAGTTACCCGCCAAGGCACAAGTCCAGATATGGTTGTTTATGGAAGACTAGCAGTGACCCATTCATACCAGCCTTCTCTCTCCACTCCACCGATGTTATTCAAAGACAGGCTAATATAGCTTGGCACCAGTGATGTCACAACTCATTTCTACAGAGATGTTCTTACCCTTTATGTGTGTGCATGTATGCACAAATTTTTCTTCTTTGTGTATCTATGTATTTACTTATTGAACAGTATAACAAGCAAACTATTTGAAAAATATGAATTATCCACATGATATAGCAATTGCTTTATAATATGTTGCAGAACTATCCAGGGTTATACTATAACCACCAGTACATTAATCTACAAATCCTCAATCTGTACCTAGTTTGATAAGCGCTAACATGAAACTCTCAGCCCTTGAATCAGTCTATTGCTTCTACTAAATACATATGTATACATAGAATACATATGTATTCTAAAAATTATTATAAGCAGTTACAAGTTATCTCCCCTGTCACTATGTGTAAATGTGTGCTTATGCAGCTTTAAAGGTTTTAACTCCTATTTCTAGTAGTATAAATGCTATTCAGCACCCTCTTTCACAATTAGTAACGTTGAAATTTTCCCTTTATGGATTTATATTGGGTATAGCTGCTTATATCAATCTTTAGTATATATATAAGCATTTCACTAAATCAGCCACAAATTTCTATGGTAAATATATATATAATGACAGAGGGTATTAGCTGAATCATCCAAACAATAGGGACAAACACTGCTGATGAGTCTGCAATTAACAGACGAAACTAATCTAGTGGTTTTCCAACTTTTTTCATAGGGCAGTTATCTCCCCTGTCAGTGTATATAAATGTGTGCTTATGCAGTTTTAAGGGTTTTAGCAATTATTTCTAGCAGTGTAAGTGCTATTCAGTATCCTCTATCATATTTAGTGATGTTTAAATTTTTCCAATACATATGGGTGCAGGCATGGCTGTGTGGTAAGAAGCTTGCTTCCCAGCCACATGGTTTCGGGTTCAGTCCCATTGCATGACAACTTGGACAAGTGTCTTTTACTATAACCTCAGGCCTACCAAAGCCTTGTGAGTGGATTTGGTAGATGGAAATTGAAAGAAGTTCATCGTATATATGTATATATTTGTGTGTTTGTGTTTGTCCCCACCCCCACACCATTGCTTGACAACTGATATTGGTATGTTTAAATCCCCCTTACTTAGGGATTTGACAAAAGAGACCAATAGAATAAGTACTAGGCTTACAAAGAATAAGTCCTGGGGTCGATTTGTTTGACTAAAGGCGGTGCTCCAGTATGGCCACAGTCAAATGAATGAAACAAGTAAAAGAAGAAAAGAATACATATATATATATATACACACACATACAAACTTACGATGAGCTTCTTTCACTCACAAGGCATCTTTCAGCCCTCTTGGGTTATAGTTGAAGACGCTCTCAGTCAAGATGCCACACAGTGAATCCAACATCACATAGGTGGGATGTAGGCTTCTTAACCACACAGCCACGTCTGTTCAGAAGATTTTAGCAAAAATTAGTGACCAGTCAGCATAATGAAATCAAAATTATATATTCAGTTTTTTACTATCACAATATTCTTTTAGTATAATAAACAGTATATTTACAATTTTACCACCAATTCAGTCACAAGTTACTTAAACTATTCAAATACTTCTTCTTCATGATAAACTCACTGCAATATACTTCTTAAATGACCAAGTAACTCACACAAAAATATTCATTTACACTGTACATACACATTGTGTGTATACATCTACACAAATATATATACAGATACACATACACACACTGTATATAATATAATATATATATATATATATATATATATATATGTGTGTGTGTGTGTGTGTGTGTAGTATATATATATATATATATATATATATATATATATATATATATATATATATATATATATATACATACATACATACATACATACATACATACATACATATATACATATATGCATATATACACTAAACCGCAAAAGAAATGCGATTTTTTCAAATGTCATTTTATATGGTAAATTCTGAAAATTAATTTTGGGTATGTACGTGTAAATATTCCAAGACATGCTGGTTTATGGCTGAGACCCAAATTGCCAGTGTCACCATGGACTTCCTGCATCAGCACAACATCACAACCATGCTGTGGCTGGCTCTCAGCCTGGATTTGAACCCAATTGAACACCTGTGGGATGAAATCCAGAGATGGCTGAAACAGGTGGTCCCAAGGCTGATAACTCACATGGAACTGGAGGCAGCTTTCCTCAGGCAGTGGGCACAGGTACCAATGGCTTTTGTGAACCACTTTCCTGCACTCCATATACTGATGGTTTATGGCCATTTTGAACACCCAGAGAGAGTATACATTGATCATATATTGAACATGTCACACCCTACAATCTCAATGTGCTGTATCTGCTCATTCCAGAACACATGACCACCACCCATAGACTGTGGTCAAAGTGCATCTAAGAAAGTCTAAGAAATTGACTTTATCAGATTTATTATGATTTATTAAGCTTTTTCTCTGGCATAATGAAATTAAAACATATTTCACAGTCACATACATCTCGCGTTTCTTTTGCAGTTCTGTGTGTGTGTGTGTGTGTGTGTGTGTGC
>NC_068983.1:78896358-78898100 GCF_001194135.2 Octopus bimaculoides
ATATATATATATATATATATATATATATAATTCTTTAAGAATCCATTAAGTCACAAAAATAGGCATTCATACAGAGAGCAGTTGTCATACGCTTTTTATACCTTTACATCCCTGAAAAGCATGTGTATTAGATAGCCCTGTTGTTATCTAATGTCCAGTGTGAAACTTGACTGGCAAGATAAACTGTAAGGAATATATAATACTGTAAGTGTATATAGTTCATATTTTTGATGAGTATGTCTATATAAACTAAATGTGAAATTTCTGTCTTATAATATTTACTAATGCTGATTCTATTTACATTACTTGAATTTAATTCCACTCTATCTAATGCTGTATGTAAGATAGTTGGGTGTAAATATATTCATATTATCATCATGAAATGCTCTCTCAATCATTAAACGATGTGTGTATATATGTGTGTGTGTGTGTGTGCATGTGTGTGTGTGTATATATATATAGCTATATATATGTATCTATCTATATATAGATATATATATAAATATATATATGTATATATATATATACATATATATGCACATATAGATATACATATATACACATATATATATATATATGTATATATGCACATATACATATATATATGTATGTGTGTATGTATGTATGTATATGTATTCTTTCTGAATATTATCACTAGAATCAGTTCTATCTCTTCTATTTTACTTATGTCTTTCAACCTGTGAAAGTACTTGGGGCTTCTCTTTGAATCTGATAAAGTTATCAGCTAGTAATCAATTGTTCTCTTTCAAAGAGATAATTCCTTATATACTTCATGATAAACTGTAGTCTACATTGCTAATAGATAAAAATCTTTTCCTCCACCCAAGATGTTACTTGAAAACCAGTCAGACGTTTCTTTCATTATAAAAGTGCCAAATTGAATTGGAAGTATCCCTATAGACAATGTGGGTTTAATTTACTCTTCAAGATATAACTTACACTGGCAAATCTTCCTGGTCAATATTTATGTAACAGAACTATTTCTAAAATTTAACTTCACTTACACCATTATACAAATCTGAATACATTTTCACATATACACACACACACACACACACACGTATGTATGTGTTTGTGTGTGTGTGTGTGTGTATAATTATATATATACACATAAATAGACAAATTTATATATATATATATATATCATCTTCATCATCGTCATTTAAAGTCCACTTTTCCATGCTTTCAAGAGTCAGACAGTGTTTACTCAAGGCAGATTTTCTATGTCCAGATTCCCTTCTTGTCAGTCACCAATGCTTACCTCTTCCCAAGCAAGGTAATATTGCCTTATTGCCTGACATGTTATCATATATCAAAATTAAATGACACTGTTTCTATGACAGGGACTCTCCTTTACAATTATCATGCAATGTCAAAACAATGAGACACAAACACATATATACACACCCATATGTGTATGTGTTTGTGTGTGTATGTGTAACAAGTTTCTTTTAAATTAGAAAATTACTATTTGTAAATCTTGTAATGAGAGATATTTAGCAACAGTACTTTGGAGTAAAGATTATTTGCCAACATAACATGGCAGTCCTAGTTTAGAATGAATGTTGCTGTAATTTAGCCTCAGGGAACATCGTCTCTAGCTCGCTATACGTATGACATATGACATTTTTCAATGAAGAATTTTCCTCTATTACTTTGAATTAGGCTCGGTAGTAGTAAAAAACCATGACATTCTTCTATGGGATGTTTTTCTGAATCAT
>NC_068983.1:78898630-78899392 GCF_001194135.2 Octopus bimaculoides
TATATATGCACACACACATATACATATATATATACACATATATATATATATATCACATAGAGACAGAGATGCTTTACTATGGTGAGGGAGAGAAAATTTCTAATGTTATGACATATTTTAAAATCGCTATTGTCATGGCATTCATTACAAGGAATAAAATATAGATTCTGTACCAACTAGCTGCCAAGTTTGATTCAATAAATTGAATCAGCTATTGATTGCGAGTTTTCTCTACATTCTCTCATGAAGAACTAGAAAATATCAAGTGTCTGATACATTGGAAGTAGATTTAAAATTCTTTATAATGATTATAAAGAAGAGCATCTTTATTTTTTATGAATTTTATATTTTCTTAGCAATTCTTAATTACAAATTTTCTTCATCATCACCATTTCTGGAATTAAATTTGTTGGAATGAATTGAAAATTGATTAATAAATATTAAATATCTAATTTTGTTTCTTGTTGGTCTTCTTTCCTTTAAGTTACTTTTGCCTTCATTTGCTGGTTTCAGTTGTTAGATTGTTGCCATGTTGGATTGTGGGGACTTTCATCAAAGATATCATCAATTAAATATAACACTCCTCCTCCTCAATATTTGCATAAATTGATGCATATTTCATCAGCATCAGAAGAGAAAAAAGGTAATCTCAACACTAACAGGTTGAACTCAAAGTGTGATACACACACACACACACACGACATATACACATCCAGTATATGTATATATCAAATATGTATACCATATCTATCTATCTATATA
>NC_068983.1:78899484-78903462 GCF_001194135.2 Octopus bimaculoides
TACATACGCACACACACACACGCATGATATATACAGGGTGTGGCGAATACAATATCATCTAAATTGCGCAGAAAAGAAAATAACACTGACATCTGATTTTAACAGCTATATTTATCAAAATTACATAAAAAAATATCTTGAAATACTAAAGAGTAAATTTATTCAGTAAAATTGCCATTGGCTTCAACCATGGCCTCCAAACGATTTCAGAATTTCCTGCAGCTCTTCTGGACAGTCTCCTTGTTTAAGCTGGTGAATGCTGCCATAATCATTGCCTTCAGTTCATCTTTGGTATTACAAGGAGTTTTGTTGGTCTCTTGCTCAACTGCACCCCACACATAATTATCAAGTGGGTTGCAGTGTGGAGAGTTAGGTGGCCAGATGTTAGGCAAAATGTGGTTGCAGAAATTGTCTGACAGCCACAACTGGGTTCTCCTGCTTGTGTGGCATGGTACAGAGACCTGTTACCAGATATAGAGTCTTCCAGCAGCCACCCTCTTGACCCAGGGCAGCACTACCTCATCCAGGCACTTGATGTAGGCCTTTGTGTTGAGTCTGAGGCGGTATTGGAAGATGAATGGATGCACAATGTCACCATCACTAGTGATCACTCCAAACACCATGATGTTGACTGAATGTTTGATTTTTATCTCTCTCAGTTCATGCAAGCCAAAGGCTGTTCTGGGTGTTCACCATCTGTTTGTATTGGAGCTTCCAGTGTGAATGCCAAGCAGTACAGCATGTCATTTCCAAATTTCTGGTAAAGTAAATTGTGTCATGGTGCTGTTTTTCTCACAGATGGTGCCCAACTATACTTTGTAGTCAACAAGTAAAGGGGATGCTTTAGACAGAAATAATTACAGAGGTATCAAATTGTTGGATCAGGTGATGAAAGTTATGGAGAGAGTCATAGCCCAAGTAATTAGTAAGAGAGTTAGTTGAGATAAGATGCAGTTTGGTTTTGTGCCAGGAAAAAGCACCAGTGATGGCATATTCTTGGTAAGGCAGCTGCAAGAGAAGTACCTAGCCAAAAATAAACGACTGTACTTGGTTTTTACTTACATGGAAAGTCTTCGACAGGGTCCCCCACTCCCTTATCTGGTGCTCAAAACAGAAACTAGGGATAGACGAGTGGTTGGTGATAGCTGTACAAGCTGTGTACAGGGATGCAGTCAGTAAGGTGAGAGTAGGCAACATGTATAGCAATGAATTCACGGTACAAGTAGGGGTTCACCCAGTATCAGTCCTCAGCTCCCTCTTGTTCATCGTAGTCCTCCAGGCAATAACAGAGGAATTTAAGTCAGGTTACTCCTGGGATCTTCTCTATGCTGATGAGCTTGTTCTTATTGCTGAATTGCTACCAGAACTAGCGAAGAAATTTCAGGTGTGGAAGCAAGGTCTAGAACCAAAGACCTTAGAATTAATTTAGCAAAAACCAAAGCCTTAATAAGTAAGAAAGCAGACAAGAAGGCATAGCTGGCCAAAGTTCAGAAAACTTCTACCTCAGTTGATAACAAAAGGCTTCTCCGTCAGAATGAAAGGCAGACTGTATGATGCTTGTGTACAAACAGCCATGTTCCACAGCAGTGAAACGTGGGCTGTGACCACAGAGGACATGCGAAGGCTTGAAAGAAATGAAGCTAGTATACTTCACTGAATGTGCTATGTCAGTGAGCATGTACAACAGAACATAAGTGCCTTGAGAGAAAAATTGGGAATAAGAGGCATCAGATGTTGTGTGCAAGAGAGACAAATATACTGGTATGGTCATACGATGCATATGGACAAGGACAGTTGTGTAAAGAATCGCTGATCTCTAACTGTGGAGAGAACCTGTGGAATAGGTAGACCCACGAAGACATGGGACAAGGTAGTGAAGTAAAATCTTCGAATGTTAAGCCTTACAGAGGTGATGACAAGTGACCAAGACCTTTAGTGATTACTGTGTTTAAGAAGACACAAGCCAAGTGAAATCATAGTTATGGTTGTACAGGTGTCATGTAAAGGCACCTGTGAAATTGTAATCATGACCATTGTCAGTAGTATGATCATCAAATGTTTGGCCTTGCAAAGGCATGGGATGAAGCATGATCTTTGAATGTTGGGCCTCATGGCGGTGTTGACAAGTGACTGCAACCTTTGGTGATATGCAATGCTTGGAAAGACTCCTCAAGCCAAGTAAAATCATCATAGTTGTGGCCGTTGCCAGTGTCATGTAAATGGCACCTGTGCTGGTTGCACGCAATAAGTACCCATTACACTCTTGGACTGATTGGTGTTAGGAAGGGCATCCAGCCCTACAAACCATGCCAAATCAGACTGGAACCTGGTGCAGTCCTCTGGCTTACCACTTCCAGTCAAACCATCTGACCCATGCCAGCATGGAAAGCAGACATTAAATGATGATGATGATGATGATATTTTTTTAATAGTAACACCTTTGTGAAAATTCTGTAGCTTTAATAAAAGCATATTACTCTGCCTTTGGTATTCTTTTTTCTGCCTTGTTTTGTACTTATGTGCTTACTTGTGTGTGTGTGTGTGTGTGTGTGTGTGTGTACGTGTGTGTTTGTGTGTGTGTGTGTGTGTATATATATATATATATATATATATATATATATATATATATATATATATATATATATATATATATATATATATACATATATATATATATATTAATAGTTTGCTTAAGCATAACAAGATTAATAACCTGGTGTAGAACTCAATGTTAGATAAGTATAAAGTGCTAATAAGAGCAAAGAGATGACACTGGGATAAACAAATGTTATGTAATGAACTTCATTAGCTTACTACTATTTCTGCTGTGAGATGCGTTGGATGCTTAGCTGATTACCAGTATAACATCCTATAGTTTTATTGGAGCCTTGAATATGAAGTGCACTTTATTTGGGAAAATTAAATTTTTGGAACGCACAGGCATTCTGAGTGAGAAAGTCTATGTTGACGCCTATGGAAAATTCTGTGCCAAAAATGTAATTTTCACAAATAAAGTTTGAATGAAGCTACAGGATGTTATTTGGGTACTCAGTTAAGAGTCCACTACTCCTTATAGCAGAAACAGGTGCAAGCTAATGGAGTTCATTACATAACCTTGTCTTTTCTGGTGTCATCAATTTGTTTGAAGATAAGACCTGTTAGTAGCACAGAATTTGAATCAAACTGTTCTGATCCATATGTGTCGAGTGCCCTTCTTTCATTCATTCACTCGCTTGTATATATGTGTGGATATATATATATATATATATATATATATATATATATATATATATACATATCCACACATATATATAATATGTATGTATGATATATGTATGTCATATATATATTATATGTTGGTAGTCCATGAATCAAACTCCATAAAGAACAGTCTATGTAAAGAGAATGGGTTAGGTATATTTTTATATCATCAAAAAACATTATTAGTGTTTGTGACATATCTGGTCACCAGTTTTGCATCAAATATTGCAACTAGGATGTCAATATCATCTACAGGCAATATTTGATTCAAAACAAATGGAGATTACACTCTGTACTCAATACTTTATTCTGAAGAGCATATGTATATAAATAAAGTTCTAACACCAGGCTATTAGAATCACTATGCCTAAGTGTTCACAGATGATGAAGGAATATTCCAAGTGGCTTTCCGTTTTCCTATGTGTTCGTTCCATTGTCTGTAGTTCATTGTTCTAATGTCCTGTACCCTGATATGCATATATATACACATGTAGATGTAAGTATGTACATATATGTGTGTATACATGTATATATATTCTTTGTATTATTACATTATTGAACGCACACGTCCTTTTTTGCAAGTAAGTCTACTTTATTATTCTGACATGACTCTATCTTTCTATCTATCTATCTGTTTATCTATCCCTCTGTCCTGGCCTCTACTTCACTGCTATACCCTTCTGTCCCTTCCTCCTTGTTCCACTTCCTCCCTCCACC